>NW_015521642.1:0-1959 GCF_001515645.1 Sinocyclocheilus grahami | reverse complement strand
TAAGGCAAATTCTGAAAGGTCATGTCAAGAATAAGAGGAGCATGGACCGATATAATAATACTTTTATTACAAGACCGAACTCTAGGAATTAAACTGTTGTCCAGAACAAAATAATCAATTCGAGAGTACGAGTGATGGACGTTTGAGAAAAAAGAATATTCTCTCTTTTTTGGGTACAGAAGCCGCCATACATCAAATAGACCATATTCAGAAATTTTTTTTTGATTATTTGATATTTTGATAAATAGAGGATTTGCTTGCAGTGCTTGGCTTCGATGATGAGCAGTCCATCACCGGGTCAAGACAACAATTAAAGTCTCCCCCAAGAATAAGAGAATGGGAGTTCAGGTCGGGAATAAGAGAGAGAGTATGTTTGAAAAAACTGACATCATCGAAATTAGGGGCATACAAATTAGCTAAAGTTAAAATCTTATCGCATAATGTGCCTACAGCAATTATATAGCGCCCATTCTTATCTGATATAATATAATTTGGTATAAAGGGTATATTTTTATTAATCAGAATAGCCACACCTCTTGCCCTTGCCTGGAAAGAAGAATGAAAAATCTGCCCTTCCCAACCACGATTGAGAAGATTTTGATCCATACTGCGTAAATGGGTTTCTTGCAAGAAGGCAACCTCTGTTTTGAGCCGTCGAAGATGAGTGAGAACTCTGTTTCTCTTCACCGAGTAGTTTAAGCCCTTGACATTCCAACTCAAAAATCTCAACTCTCTACCCATTAACGTACAAATCAAAGGATTCTGATTGGAGAATGGAAACAAAAAAGTTACAAAAAGTAAAATAACATAAAATCAACAAGGGAGCACAAAACATAAGTGCAAAGACAGTATTATGCCACCCCATAAAAAAACCCAACCCTCCCACTAAATCAACCCAACCCTAAAAAATCATTACAATAGAAGCAAACCTACCCTCTAGAACAATAACTAAGTATTTTACACTCTTCCTCCTTTCACCTTACTTTATATAATCCTCAGTCCCTTAAAGCAAAATATCCTCATGATAAAACATATAGATAACATTACTACATCAAGTAGTAGACTAAACAAATGAGCAAAACCATGGCATAACGACCCTTAGCTCGAACTTAAACATTTTACCAATAAAATCGCCATATGGAAAATCAAAATAAGTGAGAGAAAAAAAAGAATAAGAGAAATAAGAATCTCCTCTAAAGTTAACGAAACTTGTAATCTAAAACATGCTAACAGTAATTATGGCAGCACCCAAAAATAAACGAAAAATATTATAACACAAATGTAATTCAACAAGTGAAATCAGATCAAATGCAACAGCACGGAACAGTCTTTAGAAACGCAAAAAATACCCGCATGATGTAACATACTACAAATGAATAGTAAACCATTCATGTGATGTTACATAGTAAGTACAGTCAAGGTCCACCGTTCAAGTGTACTAAAGAGACATCGTTGCGTTTTAAGAGGCGTTACGGTGAGCTGTCAAAAATGTCTTAGCCTCATCCACCGATGCCAGCAGCTTTAGCTCACCTTCCTTAGTCCAGATCCTCAGCCTTGCGGGGAAAAGAAGAGATTGCTTGAATCCCAGATTGTAAAGCTTTGCCATTACCCCACAATATTGAACGCGCTGCTCCAGAACTTCCGGACTGTAGTCGTCGTAAATGGCGATCGCTTTTCCATGGTACTGCAAAGATCCTCTTCTCTTAAGGGACTCTCGTATCACCGCCTCCTTGATCTGATACCGGTGAAAACGAACTATTACCGCTCTCAGCCTCTCTCCCTGCTTCGGCTTAGCGATCAGAGCGCGATGTGCCCTGTCAAATTCCGGGGATGATGGCAATACCTGCTCGCCCATTATTTCCGACAGCATCTCGGAAAAGAACACTGTGGGTCGAGAACCCTCAATAGCCTCCGGTAAGCCAATTATCCTGATATTATTGCGCCAACTGCGTCCCTCCA
>NW_015521641.1:0-1959 GCF_001515645.1 Sinocyclocheilus grahami | reverse complement strand
GAAAATACATGTTACGAAAACTGTGATTTTTTGCTCTTACAAAAAAAATCTATCCAACTAATACACTAAGTTTATGTACACTGGAAAAAATATATTATTGACAATTTTCTATCATTTTGAATGGCAAATTCTTTATTTGTAAATGTCACTTGTCTAAAACTCTTTCTTTGTGTAAGGCTTTGTGCAAACTTGTTTAAATGATGCCTCTTAAGATTGTGAAAAAATATAAAATGTTCATGTCGTGAACAATAAGAGAGAGAAAACCCAGTTGAATGATATGGGTTTATTAGAAAAAGCAAACTCAGCAAAAAAAATAAAAACCTGCCCAAAATGGTAAAAACAATGAATCCATAGCCAGACAGCAGTCACAGCAGGAAAAATCTGAGCCAAAACCACAAATGCTGCCGAAGTCAGGACAGGCAGTTTCAGATTGTTTCAGATTTTCACATGTTTCAGATTGATTACATCTTTCTCAGTGTTTCTTTATGCTAAATCCCAATTTGTTCCACTCGAAAGGTCTAAACCAAACTTTTAACTCAAATTGTAATTTTTCAATGGACTGTTTAGCTACAGCTATCCGTCTTCTCTAGAAGAGCTCTTAATTGTCTCATCCAGTTATTTAAATGGTCTTCTAGAGGCCAGGAGCTGGAATGGAACAATATGCTTTGGCTTTGCTTCATGGCTCCAGCGCTTCTCATTTATTTTTATGCAGAGCGGGACAGAGCGTTGGCACCTTTCCACCGTGAAGGTACACTCTTAAAATAAAGGTGCTTCACGATGCCATAGAAGAACCTTTTTGTCTAAATGGTTCCATAAAGAACCTTTAACATCTGAAGAACCTTTCTGTTTCACAAAAGGTTCTTTGTGGCGAAAGAAGGTTCTTCAGATTACAAAAAGGTAAGAAAGAGATGGTTCTTTAAAGAACCTTTGACTGAATGGTTATTTGTGGAACCAAAAATGGTTCTTCTATGGCATTGCTTGAAGAACCTTTTGAAGCACCTTTATTTTTAAGAGTGTAGTCCAGAGGAGCTCGACTCCTGAAGCCGTGCGATGAATCAGTGCATTATAGTTCAATAAAAGTGCACAATTGCTTCTTTCTGCTCCACTTGGCTGTGATAGCACTCGGAGGGCCGGCGACGGGGGAAAGCAGGCGCCCATTCAATAAAACCAACTAATTTTGTTTGCTAGAGACAATATAGTGAAATAATGAAATTACTTACTTCCAATTACAGCACAAGAGCTTTATTATAACCACAGGTATGTGTCCACATCCGTCCTTTAAAAGAGTTCCAGAGGAGAAACTGTAAATGTCTCGACTCCTTTACTCACACTTTAGTCCAGAAATTACAAACAGGGTTCTGTTCCGTTTTCGGAGTCATTCATAGCCTAAGAAATCTTATTTATCTTCTTTTTTTTGTTTATTTTTTTTCTCCCATTGTCACATATTTTATATTATGTACATGTTTAATGTTATGTCTGCCTTTTGTTAATTGTCATTGTTTATTTGCTGAATGTTTGTAAATTTGTATGGTTTCAGTTGCTGCCATGTGTTTTGAGTTTGAGCTCCGTCAAGTTAATTCCTTGTCGTCTAATTTTTTATCTTAAAATCAATTTTATACACCATAATTTTCGTTTCTATAACGTGTGAATATATCCCCTATCGCATTCTACAACAAAAACAATCAGAGCGCCTTGTTATCACTAGTTCTAATTTTGACTTCCCGAGTCCGCTATTAGCATATAGCCCGCTAGCATCGCCAGCGTGGTTGCCGCTAATCTCGCTTACATTATTAATACACTATTCATTGTTACTTGCTATAATGGCGGATGTGTGTCTACCTTTGAGTGCAGCTGGAGGCCGTGGAGAAGAAGAACCGTGACCTGGTGGCGAAGCAGACCCAGCTGAGAGAGTGAAGAGCCACGCTGGAAACATCCCAGGCTGACGCTCACAAGTCCGGG
>NW_015521640.1:0-1962 GCF_001515645.1 Sinocyclocheilus grahami | reverse complement strand
TCAAACAGCAACATTACAGACTAACTAAAGTTGAAAAAGTGAAAGGCATAATAGGAGCCCTTTAATGATTGTGTAGAGAGATGGTCAGAATGGTCGTGCATGGTATAAGACGAGGACTTTCAAATCAGCAGCCGTCCTAGAGGCAAAATTGTTTAGAATGAGGAGATATATCATATGATATGAAGATCAAGTATATGTGTGCAACATTTCAGGGCATTTGCCACAAAAATACAGTGTTTGCAGCTTTTTGACAGTTATAGAGCCACCGATGGGATGATCTCCATAAAAGTTTGCATGCTTCTTTGCAATGGCACGTCGCACACACTCAGCTGATTTTGTGAAGGTCTAGGCCAAATTGGGCCCGAAAAAGTTATTTTTCAGCCCTATAATGTGATTTGCCATAGAAATACAGTGTTTGCAGCTTTTTGACGGTTAGTGGGCCACCGATTGTCCGATCTCCATAAAAGTTTGCATGCTTCTTTGCAATGTCACGTTGCATGCGCTCAGCTGATTTTGTAAAGTTATGAGTTTTTGTTTAGGAACAATATGCTTTTGGGCACACTTGGCCACATCCGTTTTCAAAGGACCCAGGTATAGCTGTCCAAAAAACCTAGGACTAGTTTGCAAAAGTATTTTTTAATCTTAAATAATTAACAAACGATTTGATTGACAGCAGTGGTTCTTGATTCAAAGTTGTTCAGAATAAGGATATCTATCATATGATATGAATATTGTGTGTATGTGTGAAAAATCTTGCAATAGACAATCATTTACACACTTGAAAAATGCAAAATACCTTGTGGCTGATTTCTTTAAAAATTCTCACAGACAGACAGCGGCGGCTGTTTTTTGAGATTCAAAAGTGCCTTGGCACTTTGGACACAGAAACTGCATGTGAATTTTCAAGTCAATCGAACTAACAGATGTGTAGTTATAGACGTTTTTGTCCTGTTATAGCGCCACACAGTGGCCAGACTCCACAATTTTTTCTCATGTGACCTGAGATTGAGGTCTTAGTAGGTTTTTCCAAAATATCCGAAAATTTTGCCAGAATTTTAATGATATAAGACACTTGAGTCTGTGACAAGCAGTTTAGGAGTCATGAGCGATTTTGTACTTTTGATCACTGTAGCACCCCTGTCAGGCTGATTGGGGCAAGCCTTTGTGACGTTGCAGACGGGGTGGGTACTACCATTTTTAAATGTAAATGATTAGTCTAAAAAATATAGCAAGTCATTATTTACTTATGTCTTTTTCATTCTCTCGTCACTCTGTTTGCACAACTTGTATATCTGATTGTTTTTCATAATTTGCATGTTGTCATTTCCATATGTAGTGTAAACATTGCATGTCAGTGTCAATTTTTTTAAACTTCACATGAAATAGACAGATATACTAATTTGACTAATCCAGGTACAGCACAGAACACTATACATAATGACATGTAATACTGAATACCATCCACAATTGTCTTGAGAAACATTTTCTTCTTCGTTGTGCAGGATATTGCCGTATCAGCAGTCGCCACAGTCAGTCAGCTCCTGAGCGCAAGTCATGAGATGTACTCTTCTGTTGACCATACTGCAATTTCTGAGTAACAAAACATTTCACACTTGCTGATTTGTCACTGACAGTACCATCTAATGGTATATGCAAAATTCATAAGCACTCTATTTTTGTCTGACTTCAGATTGTGTTTGTTCAGACTAACACAGACTCTACAGAAACTCTCTCTGCGTGAGGATCCAAATCCATTGTTGGTGCAACCGAAAATGGCAGTGCAGTCGCTGAAGGGACAAACGCCAATCCGACAAGTGCAATTAACCTCTTTTAAAGGCAAGTGTTTGAAGTTTGTACAAAAATAATAAGCGGCAAAACCATTTCAGAGTTGATAATAATGAGAAATGTTTCTTGAGGAGCAAATCAACATATTAGAATGATTTCTGAAGGATCATGTGACAC
>NW_015521639.1:0-1962 GCF_001515645.1 Sinocyclocheilus grahami | reverse complement strand
CTAATATTCCAAAAAAATGAAAGCATCAACAATAAAAAAGGTGTGGCCAAACTTTTTGATTGGTTTTGACAATCAAGTGCGAACACGCAATGAAAGACAGTTAAGCTCATGTTTGATTTTCTGTACATGAACACATTTCCCAATGTAACCTGCATGATAGAAGGTTCAACATGTAGGATCTATCTAAATATTTCACAAAAGGTGGACTGACCTCTTCCGCTTCGGCCCACAAAGCGCAAATCGTTGAAGCGGGCCACCTGGTTCTTCATAACACCTGAAGCATTCCTGAGCTCAGCTGAATAATTCTCATCATTCCCAGCCATTACTGTGACCACCGTCCCATCAGAAACCTCTCCCAGGGCCACCACCTGCGGAGAGAACAACGATGCAACGTTTTACACTGTGCATGTGCGCATATGCAAGACATTCGGATCAGCAGCTACTTCAGACAGTTCCTGTGAGTTCTGATTATTTAATAGCAAGCTTTCATGCAAATAATTGCATATACATGCATATTTATGCAGACTTGATGTGGAAAGAAAATGAGCAATTATAATTATTAACAATGTTAATATTATACGTTAATATTATTTTAATTAATAATAATATTATTATATACTAATATGATCATAATATTAGTAAAATCATTCTCAAAAAAATAAAAGATAAATTTTTTAATGCAAAAGTGACATGACTGAAGTGATCAAAAAAGGTGCTGGTGTGAGGGCCTAGAAAAATTATGAATAGGATTAATTTATTTAATAAATCTATGTTTAGATTGTTCTTGTATGTCTATGCTGTGTGCATGTCTATCCATCCTTATAGTTATTAAACATTTTAAAAATGTAGGTTACATCAGATTTATTACTACAGTTGGTATATTACTAATATAATTGGTATATTGTCACATGCATATTGCACATAAGGCGATATGTTTGCATATCATCTTGCAATTCTATTTCATTAGTACTAATCTAGCAACCAATCTGGTAAATTACCTAACAGCTAACCATACCTGCACAGGCCTGACCATAAACACAAGCCAAGAGCAAATATTCTGCCACAGGCCAGAATTACACATCAAACAATGAATAATGCCAGAGCAATTTCATTATTTCTTATTAAGTTAAACCTTTTCCAGTAAAGTCTAGTGCTATTACGAAAACATAAGATGTTCACACACTCTTATAAGAGTATAGATAGTACAATGGCACACTAACTATCCCTGACAAATTGACAAAATTGTACAAGACAAACACATTCAGCAGAACTGACTGAAATTCATAAAATGATATGAGTAAATTAAATTAAATTTTGTAAATTAAAGCTGATAGAAATTTTACTATAAATTATAATAATTATAATCTAAATATACAATCTCAATCCCTAGCGTACAAATAAGTAGCATATACCCCTACTGCACTTAACATAATTTAAGCAACACTTTGCATATTTTGCTAAGTTAGGCTATATATTATCATTAATGTTGTTTAAATATGTTTAGAATATTAGAATACTATAATTCTATTCGTATTTGTCAGTGCAGTCAACAGTGTGCTAAAACGGCATAGAAATTCGACCTGCACAAGCTTCATATTTTTAGACTTGATAAAGTTATGTTGACATAAAAACTAACACACAACAAGCGTCCAAAACAATTTAGGTTATAGTGTCCACGTTACACATATTACTTTAATAAATGACTGCATTCATAAAGACTCAATTTAAAAACAAGCTCTTACCTTGAACGCAACAGGTAGCGTTTTGTTACACCTCCAATGAGAAGGCAAAACCGAGCAGAGAAAGTTTGGACTGTCGGTCCGCACCAGTTCTGCGGGGTGGTCGGCGATGATCTCGGCCATGGAGCGGTTCTCTTGCGCGCGGAGTCTTGGCACCACCGCGCTGTCCTGCTGCTGCCCTGCGCTCGGGTTCACATCATTCATCTTCACCGACACCGGCGGA
>NW_015521638.1:0-1962 GCF_001515645.1 Sinocyclocheilus grahami | reverse complement strand
CGGAGAAACGACAAACAACAAGCGCTACTCTACACTGCTTAAAACACACGTTTGAATCATCAGTGGCAAATCCTTTACATACTGTATGAAAACGTACTTACAGACTGTGAAAGGAAAGATTGAAATCACATCACATGACCCCTTTAAAGGGAAATTTAAAAGATATCTGTCTCTTTCTCAGACTCGTTCACTGTACACAGTTCATTCTTCATTATATTAATTGCTATAGATACAAGATGTTGTTTTTATTTTAGTATTTTCTCTTCTCTCAGTGGGGTCAGCAGAGTTTGTTTACTCATCAGGTTTAATATGGTTGCACTATAACACAGTTTTTGAGCCAGTTGTGTTTTTTAGTGAAGTAGAAATTGTGCAGGATGAGAAATCAGCGCTTCACTTGACTGTTAGATGATTCCTTCATAGCAGACCTGATGAGTTAGTGAACTAGTTTGTGTTAAACTGGACTAAACAAACTCCCATTTGGCACATTAAATCTCTTCAAATGAGACTGAAGTATCTCCTATAGTTTTCTCTGTTCTTTGTGTCATTAGTGTAAGATCAGGCTCACATGTGTCCAGCTCTGTGTCTGTGAAGAGTGACTGTTCAAAAGATGGTGTGCTACCGAGATTCAGTGAGAAAAAAACATCATCTACCAAAAGGTATGTCATTATAGCATTATGTTAGCTAATTTCATGACTGTGGTTTTTGTGATAGCTGTTGACTGAATAAAAAAAATTAATCACTGAATACAATGTATGGTGACTTTTATTAAACTCAGTCTGGAGCTTATTTCCAATTATACAATTATTCAGGCAGCCATTACGAGGCATACATTCAGCTTGAAAAATAGAGTAGATCATGCAACCAAACATTTATAGGCATAGAAGAACAAATGCACGGCTACATCTGTATATAAATTACCATTTACAACATTAAAACTTTATAGATTAGACTGAAGTACATTGTGTAAAATTGTTTCTTTGTTTCTCTCTGTTCTTTGTGTCATTAGTGTAAGATCAGGCTCACATGTGTCCAGCTCTGTGTCTGTGAAGAGTGACTGTTCAAAAGGAGGTTTGCCACCGAGATTCGGTGAGAAAAAAGCATCATCTACCAAAAGGTATTTAATGTTTTTTCTTATTTTGGTTGCACATGGACTGCTAGAAAATATTTCATTGAATAATTATCATGAATCTATATTGTTTTAATATTTATCAGAGTTTTCATTAAGTTGCTAAGAGCATCAGCAAAGAAGATTACAATTATTTGACGTGAAAGATATATTTTGTAAACCCCATTATTTTGGTGCACTAACATAACTGCTGCACATTGTATGAAAATATTCATTGTCAATGTGGTATATATTATTAATTCACCAGCCCCTGTGTTGTTTGCTTATAGGACAGAAAATATCACAATGAGAGACCTAATATTTACCTAAATTTATACTTAAATAGATCATATATTTTGAACAGCATGAACTTAAACAGCTATTGCTTTCTGTCTTTGTTAAAACATATTTCTCTAATAGTTTCCCTGAAAATGCAGTACTTCATTTTATTCACTAATAGAGTTCAGTATAAGACATTAGATTCAGACGTCCAGACTCACAGGAACTACAAGAATTTCAAAGACAATCTCCTGCGGATCTTCCAGGTAGGAAAACACATTTTCAATCATGTTTACATTTATAACAAACAAATAGTTTACTGAACAATGCTTGAACAATTTGATTTCTGTGTTATCTTGATAATTTGTTTTCTTTTAGGAACACACAAATATTCATGTTAAATGAAATAATATATTTTTTTCTTTGATTTTAGGATCTTGAAAGCAAAATAATCACATTTCTGAAGAAAGAACTAGAAAAGTTTAAGAAAATATTACAAAAAGAAGACTTAAAATAAGAACCCATAACAAAATAATGAAAACCTATTTTTATTAATATTTACAGCAAATTAACGTTCG
>NW_015521637.1:0-1963 GCF_001515645.1 Sinocyclocheilus grahami | reverse complement strand
GATGATTACTAACAGAAGAGCAGGGGAAGTCTCATGTAAGTTTTCTGATGAACTTCTGCTGATAAATGTGATTAAACTTGATCAATCTCAAAATATGACATGCAATAACATCATAACTCACAAACAGGGATACTGTGATTGGTCCTTTAATGATCCACCAGATGTTCATATTATCTGTGTCATCCCAACATCTGCAAATATGAGAAATATATGTTAAATAAATTAGTTATTAATTGTAATACCATTAAATTGCATTTGCAAGTCAACTTAAACCATAAAAAGTTAGTACTTGAAATGAAATAAAATAAACTATAACTGAAAAATAACTTAAAATTATTTAAATTTAGCTACTTTTTATGTTCATTCAGCTGAAATAACAAGCTAAACCTGAAATAAAAAATAAGAACCATATTTTAAAAAACTAACAAAAATGACAAAAACACAACATAAATGACTGAAACTACTAAAAAGGCAATGTTTATCTTGATGTACTAAAATAACTAAAACTAACACTGAAATAAAAATAAAACTATTTAAAAAAACTAAAACTACTAAAGAAATAAAATCAACATTTCTCATTTTCATTTAGTTTAACTTGATGTACTAAAATAACTCAAACTAAAACATAAACCTTTATAAAAACTATAAAGACATAAAAAAAACGAACAGACATGACAAAAACACACAACAAAACTAGAATAAAAAAAAATCTAATTTTCATAAAAACTATAATAGTATGTAGATGATACTTAAATAATGCTGATATGTCAAGCCGGACTTAAAAAAAAAAGCCAAATGTTATTTGATGAAATGCTTAATATGCATACAATAACAATATGCATTAAGAAAAGAAATAGGGTCAGTTTTGTTCAGTTTCAAGATAATTTTAATGTTGTAAGATGTGACATACCCTCTGTTATCATAGAATTGTCTGGTCAACACCCACACGATCAGCACGACTGATGGGACACCTACCAAAAAAACCAGACAATGCATACTCACTTTCTCCAAATGCACAGAAAAACAACCCTCAGATCTGTAATACATTTTTTAGAAGAGATCTCAGTAGTGTGACACAAATGCTGATATCTGTATGCTCAGTTGCTCTAGTACTCAAATCTTGGCAGACTGCCGATGTTCATCTTTTAATCGGTTCACACACTGTCTTTCTCCTGAAATCTGTTTTTCAGGGTGTACCAACCCCATCCTATTAGAATGTACCACCAGAAGTACTTCCTCTGCGAGACGAAGGTGAGGGCGAGGAGCGTCTGCAGGTACAAGCCTTCCACCAGCAGCCAGAAGTAATTAGTGAGGATGCAGAACTGGAAGAACGTTACAGCAGTTTTGCACGCCACCTGTGAAAAACAAAACACACACAGGTACAGATACAGAATAAGAGCACAATCATAACCTGCACCGGAAGCAGCGTTATTTTAGTATTTTTATAAATATTTTGAATTTGTTTTTATTTCTAGATTTGATATGTTTTCATTTTAATATTTTGTGAACGTTGTAGTAATTATTAGTGTTTTTGTCATTTTTTCTATTTTTAAAAATAACTCTTTTAGAATAATTCTGCCATTTTGGAGAGTACCACGACGCATGTGCGCGGTTTACCAAGAACGTAATCAACGTAATTAGCGTTGTTTACGTTCAGGAGAAAACGCGCGCATGCTGAGCGTAAACAACACTGATTACGCTGATTACATTCTGGGGAAAGCACACACTTGCGTCGTGGTACTCTCCAAAATGGAGGAAGACGGTAACTCGGGGAGAAGAATTGTTGAATAAATTGTTATTTTTGTTTTCTTTGCGCACAAAAAAGTATTCTCGTAGCTTCGCAAAATTGAAGTTGGGCCACTGATGTCACATGGACTGTTTTACCAATGTCCTTGCTACGTTTCTGGAGCTGGGAACTTTTCAGTTGTGTTGCTATCTATGGAGGGTCAGAGAGCTCTCAGAT
>NW_015521636.1:0-1964 GCF_001515645.1 Sinocyclocheilus grahami | reverse complement strand
TTTATTTTTTTTTATTGGAATATGGCAACAATAGAGGAATTTTCAAGAGGTGACTTAAATAGCTCAATCTGGAAAGAATTGAAAGTAATCTTTTAAGAATGATTGGGTGATTTTTGTAAAGAATCTATATAGAAAATAAAAATGTTTACTTTTTTAATTACTTTTTACTCCCAATGATTTTTGGGTGATAATCATCACGAATAATTTTGAAAAACTTTTTTCTTACAATAAAAATAACAATTATATTTTTTGTGATTTTATTATTTAAATAAAAATATTTGTATTTTTTTAAATAAAATTTGAGAATTTAATAAAAATAATTATAATAATTAAAAAAAATGTATACAACAAAAATACTGTTATTTACTCTTAATGTCCTTTTTCACATTTTAAACCTTTGAGCTTTTATTTTGGTGGAAAGTGAGCCCTTAAAGCTGTTGCTTTGTTGGCATCCGGTTTATATATGATTTTTGTTGCAAATCTAGTAAAATTGGTAGCACTGGTGCATGTTGTGCTTCCAAATGCACGTTACAAGAGACCCAATCTCACAGCGCTTGTAGAAGTGGAACATTTACTGTGAAATCACCAAATAATGAGCTGCACGCGTGTAAATTAACACAGTGCTGCGCTTCGCTCTGAAACTCACTGCGCATATGTTTATTTAAAGTGATTTTATTTTGATGTTTTGTGCCGCCGTAGCATGTACTATACAATGATTCAGATCTGTGTTAGGATGCTGTCTTTGAAGGCAGCTGTCTATGTAGGTGCTGTCCAGTAAGGCAGATCACAAGGATTTGGAACAGAGCCATTAAGAATGTTGTTTTGGTAGATGTGTCAAATTATTTTGTTGACGATTATAAATGGTGAATCATATCCCCAGCTCCGCCCCAGCCCCATACATCAGCTGTGACATGTTCGTGTGATACTTGTCACTACACGCTCTGTACATCATTAAAATTCACCATGCCTTGCTAATATAGTGACAGCAGAACACTCACAGTTAGAGGGTTTATCTGCTTTTGTTTTGGGATCAACACAAAGTGCCCAATCGTCCAGTAAATGCAGGGTTATCAGGACTAAAAGCAGGCAAGCATTTTTCTCACAGATATTGAATCTCATCATTCAATCAAAAACTTTACAAATCATCAGCTTCCTGGCAGGAGTAACTGATCACTGACTCACGTCTTTTGGTTCGCACGTCCATGGCTTTGACCTTGTTTTTCGTCACTGCACGCAATCTGTTGTCAGCCCTGAGCTGTGACGGGACACTTATTAGCGGTGTGGGCTAAAGCAGACATCACTATTGTTATTGTTCATTCAAATTATTACATTTTCCAACCAAAAACTCATTCCTCACTGCTTGTGCTGTGTTATTGTGCATGAAGGATACCTCAAATTGTGCAGCTTATTGAATGAGGTGTGTAGATTTACGGTTTTCCCTCAACAGGCAAAATTTGCTTTTGAAAATATTTGAGAATTCACTAAAATATTTAGAAAATTATATATATTTGTATATATATGTATGTGTGTGTGTAATTTTTTTTATTTTTACTGATACTAGGCAAAATGACCACAGATTATTGTCAATATATGAGTCAACTACTAAGAGTGGAAATCATCAGGGATAATTTATCAATATCTAATTTATGATAGGTTAATATTATGATGCTTTTCTTGTTGTTTTTTAGTTATTAAAAATTGTCATACAATTAGGGTCAGATTTTATTTTATTTTTTACAGAATTCTCTGATACTCGCCAAGACTGCATTTGTGCAAAAATACAGTAAAAATCATATTGTGTGTTTTTTTAATTTAAAATATCTGTTTTCTATTTTAACATTTATTCTTTAATGAATAGAAAGTTCAAAGCAGCATTTTATTTGATGTTTTTGTTACAATGTACACGTCTTTACTGTTACTTTTAATCGATTTACTTCAAAATAGAATTATTTTTATTTTTTATT
>NW_015521635.1:0-1965 GCF_001515645.1 Sinocyclocheilus grahami | reverse complement strand
GTTTGAGTTACAGATAGGTGAAAAGGGGCTTGCAAGCGAGAAAAACAGTGTAAAAAATAAAATAATAATAAAATATGATTAAAATAAATTCATAAAATTAAGTAGATTCAGACAATAACATTAAAAATGCTAAAAATAAGTAAACAAACAAACAACCATTTGACTTAACAGTACAGTACTATAATAAACAACTTGAATAATGTAACTTAACAGAAACTTATTTTCGAAATAATATTTTGGCATATTTATAATTTTTTCCACAGTATAAATTCACAGTATAAAATGTCTTTGTACAAGGAATGACACGTGGGTTTTAAATTTTAGGATGGGGTCCCTTGCTTGAGGTTTATCATATTTGGGGGTTCTTAACATATAAAAGATTGAAAAACCTTTCTTTAATGAAATGATTAGCTTTTCATCAACTCAAACCTTCTGAAGTTTGGGAAACTCTGTACTAAAACTTCCTCACAATAAAGATTTCAATTATGACACAAGATGGCAGTAAAGTCCTACAAAGATATGAGCAACATTTTAGTCTGATTGTGTCTTTTTCACTTCAGTTGTTATTTGAGGGAATATTTTTAGAGGGTAAAGAAAGGCAAGGACTCACTGACAGCTGTCACCTAGTTTCTGGGTCCTACACACTTGTATTTCGGTGTTGTAAATGATCAAAAGTGTGGTCTGTTTTGTATAACATAAACATATTATATTGACAACATTTCTGATCAACTCTGTTGAAAATGAAGGGCTTGCAGGTGTTGTCGCCTGTGTAGTTGTGTGAAGGCCCCTTAAAGGTGTATGCATTCATTCTTTTCTTTTTTTTACATATATATATACATATAAATGATTTGTACTATTTAAAAGATCAATGAAAACTAAAAAAAATTGTGTTTACAGTAATGTACTTACAACAGAAGTCTATGAGGCAAGGCGGCTGGAATGAACATTAGCCATGACATGAAATAACAGTCAGAAAAATCTATTTAAAATGTGATAAATCGGGCTTTTATGGCTCATATAGTGAACATATGGAGAAAAAAACAGCTCAATTTTATTCAGAGACTCAAAGTGAGCACAAATAAGAATTTGGTGCAGATGCTGATATTTATATGGACAAAAAGTGAAGAAATTCTGATCCTTGTAATGTAAACCAATGAGATCTTTAAAGCAGATACTTACATAAAATGCTATAAATATCAGTCGTCACTCACAAAACATGAGATTTAAATGATCAAAACATATAATGCAATGAGGATTGAGAGATGAACAAATAAACATTCCTCAAAAGCCTGACGATCAGATTTGAGACTCAATGATTTTTCTAAAAAATGATTGATGGAGAGCCAAGTAACGCTATGTTGCTTCAGTCCAGTAAGTGTTCATCTGGAGATATTGAAGTTATTCTTATGTTTAATTATATAAAAATCAGTAAAGATTTGACAGCCAAATACACATAAACCACGAGCTGAAGGTGGACGCTTGAACAATTACACTAAAAGAGCTTTTATTTGCTAAAAAAGTACAACTCAGAGCTCTTATTCAGTAATGTAATGCTTTCATTTCCAGATAACTCACTGCCCCCAAAACAGCACAGCTTTTATAAATAGCTCCTTTATTGATAAATAGCTTAATTTATTGTGACTGTTTCATATTTCAGGCTAAAATTAGATGCCGGACATGTGGCTGGAACTAAACAGGGAAGCATCTTAACATTACATCTAAATGCAGAGTGATTTCTTCCAGCTATGCAAGGACAGATTTTCATTATGGCTCTCATTACAACGGAGAAACTTAACCTCTTGCCCAATGCCAAAAGAGTCAACATTTCTGCTTCTGTTTACCCTCTGTTTACTGTGAATATAACAACCAAGACACGAGACACACACTATAAGAGGATGTTGTCTGTAAATATTGAATGGGTTTGCAGCAAGTAATTTGCTTCTAATTTGGTATTAGACGCCAGTA
>NW_015521634.1:0-1965 GCF_001515645.1 Sinocyclocheilus grahami | reverse complement strand
ATTTTTCTGGTATTAGATGATCCCAATACAAATGTGAAAATGAGATGTGTGGGAAGAATACAGTCTGTATGAAACTGTGTCAGGTTCTCTTTTAGTCATCAGTACATGAGTATGTCCAGCAGGTGGAGCTAAAGTAAAGAGCGCTGACTGATCTTTGATCCTCTGGCTGGCCTTCAATAAGACATGCTGTTGTATTAGAAAATGTATCGATTCTTTATTGGCATTTGACTGTCATTAACTCACACTGTAATAAAATGAGAGATCTTGATTTTGATGCTTTCAAAGGAACATGCCTGATCACCCTTTGGAGTAACATAAATCTGGCCTTAAGTAAAATAAACTGAACTGACCAGTTTGACATATCAGAAATAGTTTAGTCATGAGTTTAGGCTACTATGGTTGTATGATTATTTCATAACCCTAACACTCCTGTTCTGATACTTGAGGTGTATATCTAAAATATCTTTAAATGTCTTGACTATATGTTGTTTAAGGGTTTGGCATATTTTCTATATATTGTCTTGCCAGGAAATGTATTATGTAAATGAAAAGTACAAGACAAAATACCTACCTTATAAATTGTTTAAATTAATATAAACAGAGTATAAACAGTACAGACAAACACTATTCTTGATTTCTTTTGAACCTTCTGGAAGTAAATAGCCAACATAGGAAATCAAATGAATTATTCAGAGCAAACTGACAGGTGAGCATCTCATGCACTCCATCAGATCAGCTAAACAGGAAAAAAAGTGTGTAGTTCTGCTTTGTGTGCAACATTGTTGTTATGTAAAATTAATACATGAAAAAAGGAATAGCTTTGACACATTGTATAAACATGCTCATAATTGTTCAAATGAATATAATTATAAAAAAATGAAAATTTTGAGTATTTTTAATCAAACGAGACAAAAAATGTTACCTAATAATTTAACATTATAAAATAAACTAGTCTAATCCAATAAGAATACTATCAGATGTGCATCGCATTTATCTGAGAACCACAATCTTGTTGCCATATCACAACGAGGAAGACTTTGAGAGCCATATTGATGTTTTCCTGTGTCCGTCAAATTTGTCTTCTACCCCTATGCTGACTTTGTTGTTCTTGGCAGTTGCTATCAAGCATAGCAAACTGCAGTGATATCCCAGGAGGAGTGCAGCTCTGTAGCCCACCAAACAGACAGATGGAAGTGCACACAGTAGTGTATGAGGAAGAACCTGGCAATTAAAAGCACTTTTAAACACCAGCTGTTTGAGAGAGAAATAAAATGAGTAAGATGGCTGAGGCACTATGGGGTGGTGGAGAGCAGATTTCTTCATACAAGTTGTTGCATTATTAATGCATCTGGTTGTTGCAAGCAAATCGATCCAAGTGCAGACGGCCTCCAGATAGCCATCTTAGAGTTTGAATTCTAATTTTACAAATAGATCCATGGAAAGCAAATCATTTTTAATTCATTTTTATGAGTTGCATCATGGTTTAAAACTCATCTTTAACGCAAAGTTGCTTGTTTATATGAGACTTAAGTGATAACCTTTGTATCACGGTTTTATATACCATTTATGTTTGTGCAGTATCTGAAAGATACTGTACAGCATATAATTCCGAGAAAATGAGTCGATCTCCCTTCACATGCATTAATAGATTTTGCCTGTAGGGGGCGACATGTCCCTTTTTTCCCTTTATTTTAACTGCCTTGTTTACTCCATATTGACTGTCCGTTTTATATCACTTAAAAGGTGTGCTTGACTGGTTGTAGATCTTGAGTAAATATATAACACGTTTCTATTTCCATTTTTTATTTGACATACTGACCTGCTACAATGTATTGCATAGAATATGACTGCAGAAGAAAATGCTTTATTATTTACAAAAACCTGCGGTCAAAACAGATCAAAGGACAGTTTCTGGGTGAAGAAACAAAATGTAGGGTGTAAAGTCATCATTAGAAAAAAAAAAAA
>NW_015521633.1:0-1594 GCF_001515645.1 Sinocyclocheilus grahami | reverse complement strand
GTGTGTGTGAGTGTGTGTGTGTCTGTGTGTGTGTGAGTGTGCGTGTGTCTGTGTGTGAGTGAGTGAGTGTGTGTGTGTGAGTGTGTGTGAGTGTGTGTGTGTCTGTGTGTGTGTGTGTGAGTGTGTCTGTGTGTGTGTGTGAGTGTGTGTGTGTCTGTGTGTGAGTGAGTGAGTGTGTGTGTGTCTGTGTGTGTGAGTGTGTGTGTGTCTGTGTGTGTGTGAGTGTGTGTGTCTGTGTGTGAGTGAGTGAGTGTGTGTGTGTCTGTGTGTGTGAGTGTGTGTGTGTGTCTGTGTGTGTGAGTGTGTGTGTGTCTGTGTGTGTGTGAGTGTGTGTGTCTCCACTGTCTTGCTGCTGGACTACTAAATGTCAGTAATTCTGGAGATGGGATAATAATGAATAAAAATCATGAATATTATATCTATAAAATATACACATAAAACACTTACCAAAACAACAACAATTCAGTGCATCTAGACTGACACGAAACAAACAAGATCAATCCCATTCTAATCAATAAAACGGCCTGATGTGTTGTGAAATAATGCCTGCTTTAATGTGCTGCAAAGCTACTCCTGCTAGTTACAATTTTCATATTTGGCTGAAATAAAATGGTTATATTCACAAATATCATATAAGAAAATGAATATTATTATGAATGCATCTGAATATTAAAATAATTCCAAAACACTAAATTTATGAAACCACCAAGATGTAAAAGGTAACACACAAAAACTACAACTGAAATCATAAATAATAAATTGTGTTACAGCATATAAAAAACACAGGACAATTTGCCCGGATAAAATTGTCACAACTTGCCCCGGCCTGACATTTATGAAAAACCCCAATCTACCTTCATCATATAGTGACTCCTCTGTTAATGTGTGTTTTATCGTGTTCACATGTTACTCAGCATAACATGACGGTACTGTAATTTTAGGAAACGTAAGAAAATCAGTAGCTGAGGTCTCTCCTATTTGCAATCCAAAACTAAAAGCAGCCAGACTGTTATTTTCATGTTGTAATATTTGCATGAGGACATTTTTCCTCTCTAGTTGCCTAATGTGTGTGCTGCTCTCTAACTAGTAGAGTTTCTCGAGTTACTTTTGGTGCAGTAAACAGTGTGAAGTCTTTGCTCTTTTCCTGTCACACATGCATTTAAAGAATTTTACGAAAGTGAATCACTGAATCAAATCACTGCTCAGTGAACTCAACAAAATTGAATCTTTCTAAAAACGCATAAGAATCCAATTGAAAAGCATTGAATCACAGATTGACGCACCCAAATAGAACAGTCATCATCCTGTTCTCAAGTCAGTGAAACCTGATGTACCTGATGGTGTGTTAGTGTTCTGGGCCTCTGGCGACTGCAGGAACCGCTCTAACGGGACATGTGAGGGGTGCTGGGTGACGGGGGGCTCCTGGCAGCGGGCCGCAGTCGCCTGATCAGCAGCAACAGAGCACCCCCGATGTGAACCTGAGCAACACATCCACAACATAAACCCAACTCTACCTGTAGCTTACGAGAAACACATCATATGCACAAACGGAACTCATCAGAACGCTGCATGCATCTGAGAAGCCTCTATTAAT
>NW_015521632.1:0-1966 GCF_001515645.1 Sinocyclocheilus grahami | reverse complement strand
TGAGCTCTGTCAGAGCTTGTGCTTCAGAAGAAAGTTTGTTGAAGAAATTTCTGAAATCCCTAAAAGGGAAAATCAATGGAATATATTTCTGGAACCAAAATATACAAAGTCTGTACAAAAAGTTCCTAATGGGATAACATAATAAAGCTCTAATCAAGTAGTTAAATGTGGCCTTCGTGTTTGTTTTTGAGACATTCCTAGCAAAAATTCCAGTTCTGTAAAACAAACTTAAGAAATCATTTATTTTTGCATAAATCTTCCCTTTGGACTGCAAAATTGAGTCGTTCACTTTGGGATTTATCTGCCCTGCTGAAAAATCCATCAGAAACCAGCATGAATTCCAAGCTGGTTTATGCTGGTATAATGCCGGTCCAGGCTGGTTTATGCTGGTATAGCACTGGTTTATGCTGGTTAGTGCTGGTCCAGGCTGGTTTATGCTGGTATAACGCTGGATTATGCTGGTATAGTGCTAATTTATGCTGGTTAGTGCTGGTCCAAGCTGGTTTATGCTGGTATAGTGCTAGTTTATGCTGGTTAGTGCTGGTTTATGCTGGTATAGTGCTGGTCTAGCTGGTGGACCAGCATATCCATGCTGTTCTCAAGCAAAATGGAGCTGGTGATGCTGGTTCACCAGCATGGTCTTGCAGGGTTGAGTGTCAGTAGGCCAGTTGTCTATAAGCAAGTAGTATATTATTATAATATATAATATTTATCTATTTAACACATTAAGGATGCAACAGAAAAACACTATAAGGTTAAAACATGATTTATTGAGTTATATGATAACTTTGCAGTTTCTTTTGCTTCCTCTGCTGAAAGTAGAACTGAAAATTTTAATTGCTTTAGTTAATGATTACATTATTAATTAATGTCACTGGTAAACAGGTAAAATGTTTCAAAGCATCAAAGGAATTGTCTCCTGTTTCATAAGATCTGTACACAAATTAGTTAAAAAGAGCTTGAGTACATTGATTGCATAACAAATTCATTCAGAGATAAGAAAACCAAAAAATGCCTAATAGAAGCTTAATCATTAGCAGTTTGTTCAATAACAGGGGTTATGAGAAGAGCTCTGTCAATGGGACAGTTAATAACAACTTGATAATGAAAGTTCAAAACTGAAAGTTGTTGTTTTTATAGACTTTCATACTTATCTGGGAAGTCACATACGTCAAAATCCAGCTGTCAGTCTGATTTCAAAAAGTACACATAGTAAAAGGTATGTCAGTGCAGTGAGGACCATGAAATATTATTGAAAATAGTAATAGTGTGCACTTTCTGCATGCAACAGCTGAAATAGAGTTAATTCAACCAAAGTCAATGGCCAAGAGCCCAACTAAAATTAACACAAATCACCATAATGGTAACAGACTTCAGCAACCTTTGTACATGTACCACATTAAATAAATAAAGTCGAACTGGTTTGCAATAAGTAAATATGGTAATTCTGTTTTTGCAGTTGTTTAATCATCCTCTGGTGATATATTGATTTCATTTAAAGCTGTGTTGCTGTAAGTAGTTGATGTGTTTCTGCTCACCTCTTCACTTTTTTTCTGTTCTTGCTCCTCTTATTCTCAGAGATTCTGCTTGTTAATCGTATAGGTGTCATCACTAATGCTCAGTCATCACTTGTAGATTGACTTTACTTTTACTTGTTTAACACTGGGGATTTTACTGTGTAAACATGTAACCAGCAACTTGTGTTTTTCTTTATTAAATAATTTATTAAATTTAATTTGGAAAATTTCTTAATCTTTAACTACAAATACAAACCAATTTCAAAAGAAACGTGATATGTAACACATACACAAGTTTTGTTGTGGCCTTGCTGGGATTATACCAGCACCCAAAAGACAACAAATGCTGGTCCACCAGCACACCAGCATCCCAAGCTGGTCCCAGCATGCACAACATACCTTATGCTGGTCCACCAGCACACCTGCTTACCGTGCTGGGGACCGCCAAA
>NW_015521631.1:0-1968 GCF_001515645.1 Sinocyclocheilus grahami | reverse complement strand
GCTAACAAAGACCTGCCCTCTGCGGTGCAGCTGTACCGGCCAGTACGTCAATATGTTTACGGGGTGCTCTTCAGCCTGGCCGAGGCCAAAAAGAAGGCAGAGAGACTCGCCATGTGGAGAAATCGCTTCCCCGATTGTGAGTACTCAGCTAAATTGAACAATCCAACTTTTTAAACAATCATAAGTATCACTAATAAGGAAAACTGTAACACTTCTCTGTGTTTTTGATAAAATGCTTTGGAACCACCAGTTTTTGTGTTTTCGAAGTACCAATGCAATTTGGTAAGCTATTGGCAATTTGGCCAATTTATGAATTCCAACATTGTTACATAACCTTCATGGAGTGACCATCTGTTTAATGTAATTAATATTCATGAGCTAGACCTTTACTAAATTTACAAAAAAGCCAACATTTTGAAAATATTTCGGAATAAATCTATCTACATGAAGTATTGAAGCAGCATCACAGGATTTTGCATCTTCCCTAATGGTATTATTCAGAAATTTCAATTATAGGTTGTCCAAATTTGTAATTTGTCTACTATTATATTAAACGATTTCATGAAGTTGTTATTGAAATGTTAGTTAAAACATGTTTAATTATATTGTATAATTGTATACATTTTTTGCCAAATGCATTAAAATATAAAAAAAAATATGAATGTATTATTATTATTATTATTAATATTTTTTGCCATGAATATAGCCTTTGATGCAGATATGGAGTTAAAAAAAAATAATAATCAGTAGAAAAATAGCTACTCACACCTGGGATAAATCTGCATTTAAATGAGTAAAAAAGACTAGCTTGTATAGTCATAATATATAGGCTGTTCTGAATTTTTCAAGCACAGGAGGTCTAAATAAGCTGATAAATGTTACAATTATTTGATTCCTGCATGTTTCAGAATTGTTAAAGTTATTTTGACATACTTGGAATCTGTTCTCATTTCACAACTTTTTTTTTAAATTGAGATTTAATAATTCAGAGAGTGCACTTGTGTTGACATTAGCTTGTTATTCTAGGCTGTAACTGGGCAAATTAATTTCAATAATTAGCATCATTCAAAAACTAATATTAGCTGTTAATGTTGACACTTTTTTAGAAATTAGAATACAAGATATGAAAATAGAAGAGCTAAATACTGTTATTCAGAATTAAACATTCCATTATTATTTTTTTTTCATTAAAGAAATTTTAGTTGAATCTTTCAAGGCAGATCTGCTATGAGCTTGGGCGTTATAGCAACATTATAAATATATATAATATTTACTACACGACTAGGCAAAAAAGATTAATTGCCAAATTCACAGTGGAAAAAAAACTTCACTACCCATGATCCAATCTGAATATTTGGATATTTCCAAAAAACTATTTGTATTATAATATCAACTTTGATATTTTAATGAGGGAATGTTTTTTTAAATGTCTTTGGCAAATACCCCAGTTAAGCTTTTTTGATCTGTCTTTGTAGATCCAACGGTGATTATAAAAGAATGGGCTGCTTACAAAGACAAATCTCCACACACCCCTGAACTGGTGGAAGCTCTTCCCTTCCGGGAGTGGACCTGCCCAAACCTGAAGAAACTCTGGCTGGGCAAGGCAGTGGAGGACAAGAACCGGAGGATGAGGGCTTTCTTGGCCTGCATGAGGTCGGACACTCCAGCTATGCTGAACCCTGCCAATGTCCCCACACCTCTTATGGTGCTGTGTTGCGTGCTACGGTGAGAATCGAAACAATTTTGTAAGACATAAAAAACATTGTGGAATATTGTTAAATGCTTTCCTAGAATTACAAATGGTTTAATCCATTGCAGAAAGGGCCTTCAGTATCAGCTCTACAGCTCTTGTTTTTTCACTCCTTTGTGTTTTACTTCAGGTTTATGTTACAATGGCCAGGAGTAAGAATTTTGCGTCGTAATGAACTTGACGCTTTCCTAGCTCAAGCACTTTCTCCTAAACTTTAT
>NW_015521630.1:0-1968 GCF_001515645.1 Sinocyclocheilus grahami | reverse complement strand
CACCGTAGCCACCAGATCCAGTCTGTATCCAGACCAGATGGTCACCGTAGCCACCCAGATACAACAGAGGCTGTTCCTCCTCAAACAATTAAGATAAATCTATAGTAGTTATTATAGTGTGTGGCATTGTGCTCTGGCTAGTGGCTAGCTGGTGGGGGAGGAACTATGCGGATACTTAAAGAGGGAAAGCATGAAATAAATTAATTGAGGGACCAAACACATGCGGTAAAGACGCCATACAAATACAGTGCTGACAGAGGATAGTATTGCAGCGCTGCCAAGAACCCCGATAACCAGAGTGGCCAGAGTGTAATATTGATGTTTTAACAGATTGCCTCGGCTTTGATTTAATTTGTCGTATTTAGTTGAATTATGTGGTTATATTATTTGGAGTAGACTTATTTTTTGTTTTGTTTTTTTCTTTAAAGGATTTGTTATTTGCTTTATGCCCCTTCCTGCATGAGGGTGGATGTCTGAAAGGGGTTTTAAAGTATTTGTGTCAATAAAAGGAATAATTTTTAGGAAATCCGAAATCTCATGGTGAGTGTAAGTACCCACACAACAGAATTTTGGCGAAGAGGATGGGATCCCTAATTTTTTCTTTCTTTTTCTGTTTGTTGTGGTTTTATATTATTATTTATTTTTAAATCAAATCTTCAGACGATCGGCAAATAAGGGCTAAGGACTGTGGCTTATCAGCGACACAGAGGGTCATAATGGAGGAGCTTTAGGATCAGCTGGCAGACCTAAAGAGGAGACTAGCACTGGAGAAAGAAGAGAAGGATAGACTGGCCATTGAAAATGAGAGATTGTCAAGGAGTGCAGTAATGGACTGTGTGGCAAGAACGAAACACAACAACAGTAGAGGTGGTTTATGCACCAAGAGAGAAGCTATGTAAAGTGTATACAGGTAAACAGTGGGTATCCTAGATTCATGCCAAAGAAATCTTTGCTTTTAGAACATCTGATAGAGAGTGAGGGGGGTTACCAGCAGACCTTTTAGTGGTAGGTTCAATAGTGCCCCAATTATGAATGTGGGGACTAGTGATGTTATTTTGAACCCACACGTTCAACTAGCGTCTGTGCATAGGGCTGAAGTCGTAGTCAGTGGAGGGGATCTTGACATTCAGTTTACTCCAGTACAGGAAGAACAAAATTGTACAGTTTTTACTGAACAAAGTTGAATGTGGAACAGGAAGGGAAGGGCAGGAAGTTATTGAATAAGTATGCCTCTGTGTTTGTTGAAGGAAGTGGGGATTTGGGGTATACTTATTTGATTTAGCATCAGATCCCATTGTTAGATGATGCTCCAGTTTGTCAAAGGGGGTTGTACAGAAGGTTGCCCCCTACTCAATATGAGGTGGTTAAACCTCACATTAAACAACTGTAACAACTGAGCAAAAAATAATTAGGGAGAGCTGCAGCCCATATTCGTCACCAATTGTGTGTGGATTATAGGCAGTTGAGTCCTAAAACAAGAAGAGATTAATATCCACTGCCTAGAATTAAAGAATTTTAAATGCTTTGAGTGGAGTGTGTTGGTTTTCCACCTTGGACATGGTAAGCGGATATAATCAAGTGGCAGTGGCAGAAAAGGATAAACAAAAGACTGCTTTTTGTACCCTGTTTGAATGTAACCATTTACCATATGGTTTGTCCAATGGGCCAAGTACTTTCTAATGCCTGATGGAACGTATATTCAATGATAAAAGCATTCATGGTCTCAAAGTTAAGCTTAGTAAATGCTGTTTTTTTCCAACAAGAGGTATGCTACCTGGGTCATGTCATTTCTAGTGATTGGGTGGCGACAGACCCTGAGAAGATTTAAGCAGTGGCAGAATAAGCGAAACCTCAGACAGTGAAAGAACTTAGATCTTTTATGGGATTCGCAAGCTATTACAGATGTTTTGTTCAAGGATTCGCCAGGATTGCAGCACCACTACATCAGTTGGCCGCCATTGGGGATAT
>NW_015521629.1:0-1969 GCF_001515645.1 Sinocyclocheilus grahami | reverse complement strand
GGTGTAAACCTGATGCTTCCATGCCAGACAAAGCCTATTTGTTACTGTGTATGTGTAAGTGTGGGTGTATCTTTCTTTTTGCCTGAAGAAAAATAGAGAGGCATCATTTGATCCTCGACAGGCCATGTCATGGTGTGTTTTTAAGCAAAGAGAAAAAAAAAGCACATTGGCTTCCAAGAAATAGTGTCTCTCATTGTCTCCCCCTCATTTACAGTGTATCCTCTTTCTCTTGCAGTGCATCCTCTCAGCGGGGGAACAGCAGACCCATACGCTTTGAGCCTCCAATGCTGGACTTTCATGAACAGTAAGTCAACTCTCACCGGGTAGGTTTGGCATTTAAAGCAGTGATGGCTCTGTCCTACAGTATCACATGAAATTAAAACATCTAAAACACATTTTTTCCCCCCCTAATTATTACGGGACTTTTCTAATTATTATATATATAAACTGTGATTTGGAAATTAAAAAGACTAGTGACAACACTTACAGCATACAAATGTAAATAATATAATACAATACAGTGTTATAATGTAATAATATATAATATACTATTTAATCTGCAGTTTTTCGGCTTAGGATCACTTTTCGAGTTTCAACTGAATAGAGAAATATATTTGAGTAATTTCCTCAATAGCTTGGTATTGGAGCTATTTATAATACTGTATGTACACTGATTAAAATATTTCCATAAGATGACCTATTCTAGGAAATGCTGGATGGTTTTCTACAGAAGTTTTAAAATATTTTTTGTGCATTTGAATGTAGTGTTATTGCATTGTTATTTTATGTATTCTTGTATGTACTTTAGTATGTGTCATTTAAAGAAGCCAACACCCATCCCTGCCTCATTAGATGCATTAATGTTATTAGCTCACTCCCTGTGCAGCCAGCAGGTCAGGTGATCTCAACAGCTTCTGACTTAATAAGCATTGCTTTCACAAGTGATCATTCCTATAAATCCTTTAAATTTGTTGTCCGGAAGAGAATGAGCTTTTTTACACAAGGGTTCACTTGGGAATTTCTAATGGGTTTGTATAATAGCGGTGTTCGATTTATAAGTAAAATGAAGTCTGTGGTTTATATTACTTGAAGAAACTTTACTGTTTTGGTCTAAAATATAAATGAAGAAGGGCACCCATAAACAAGGGTGAACCTACTGTGAAATGTTTGTGTCAAAGTTTTGAAGAAGTTATTCTTGAGAGCTTTGTTTTCCTTTCTATGTGCCCTACATAGTCGTCATGTATGCATTTTGGAATGCACTGTCAGTGTGTGGAGTTTTAAAACAAGCTTTCTATATTGCCCTCACAAATATGGGCGAATGAGATTTTCCGCCGGTGTTCTACCAGCTAACTCTTATTTCAGTCCTCTTAACTTCCTATGGAGTCTTTGCACAGCCTTGATCAGGCCAATCTCTCTCTCACACTAGCAGCAAGCAGTAGAACCTCAGATAAATGAGCTCATTCATGTCTTGTACTTTAATGGCATACTGATAGCATGTTCAGTAAACAGTTTATCTTTTTTTTTGATTGAGAGAGAATTAGGTTAACAAATTTTGATTGAGTTTTTTAGTACTATTTATACTTGTATGTACTTTCTTATTTATACTTGCATATAGAGTGATAAATGGGAATGAGCCACCTCAGATGCTGAATAGATTTAGTTATCTTTAGTTAACCTGATTCTGTTTCAATTTAACATATACAGACAATTTCAAGGGTAAAGCTTTGTTTGACTCCAAAAGCTTGATGTCACATATCATTCTGTCCTTTTCCTGGATTCTAAATATTCTTTTGTCTCTGTCCATAGGCCAGTTGGAATGCCAAAAATGGAAAAAGTTTACTTACACAATCCAAGTTCAGAAGAAATAAGTTTAATATCAATATCAGCAACAACATCACATTTTCATGCATCCTTTTTTCAGAATAGGGTAAGTGTGTGTGTGTGTGTGTGTGTGTGTGTGTGTGTGTGT
>NW_015521628.1:0-1969 GCF_001515645.1 Sinocyclocheilus grahami | reverse complement strand
GATTTGAATCGTCACATATTTGAATCGATTTTCGACCGGCTCGCGCTTAATCGTTACATCCCTATTATTTTGTATAAAAAGTTGTCTTTCAAGCTGTAAAGTTATATAAATAGTAATTTTAGTGGTAGAACCACTATTCTAGGCTAACTTAATTCTGGTATTCTTGGAAGACATACTGACTTTATTTGTTCATGAAAGGTGTCAAAAAACTGGATGCCAAAGATTAGATAATTTTGCACCTACAGGGCTATAAACAATTTTAAAACGATGTTCTCATTTGTGTTATATTTTTGGTAAAACTTTTGAACGTTTTGAGTATTTTAATGTGCGTCCTCTTGGTGTAATCCCTTGTGCAAAATTCCTTTTAACTTTTTAAACATTTACAGAAAGATTTGAGCATGTAAAAATATGCAATAAATGATTCAGGCCACTATAAAAAAACAAAATCCAAACAATAATTACTATCACACATTCAATTATGACTTACTGCGATGTAAATAATGTCATTTTATAAACATGGATTTATATATCCAACCCAATCTCGCATGAAAATGTAACTATTACTAGGTGGCGATTTCGTGTGAATTGTACGAAAAACAAGTAAGCATGAAGGCCCACCCCTAAACATAACCATCACCGAAGGCGTGATCATACGAAAACGTATATGAATTCATACGAATAAGCCACAAATTTGACAAAATGTAAAACCGTTACGAATTGCAATGAGATTGTGTTGAAATAATAGCACTGTAGGTAACTATTGGCAAACCTCGCTCATTGTCAATCTAACCCTCTATTACATTTTTTTTTAAAGAATAGTATGGTAATTAGCATCCACAGGTGGCTAAATGCTAATTATTTTGTGGACATCTGCACATCACTTTTCATGTGTGTATTTTATGTAAAATTCAGAAGGGAAAACACAAAAAATCTGGAGCACTAATTGATTTTAACACACCATTATGATTCAAGGACTCTTGTGTTCAGCATTAATTAACTAATAATGTAGCTGACAGAATTTACCACAAAGCATGTCTGAATGTATCAAAAGGCTGCTGTGTTCAACTAACCTAAAAAGTGTTATAAATATTAGAGTCTAAAGATCCTAATTACATTGTAATTTGACAACAGATTCATTTAGAGTCCTAAGAATCTTGGTCGGATGATTAGGTGATTAATTCATTAATCGTTGACCTTCATACAAGCAGCCTCATTAGTATGATTAAAAATCATATTCGATCTAAAAGGTGACAGATGGATTCTCTCTCCACACAGTCCACACTGAAAGAGTGAAAATCTGAGTACATGTAGGTGTTGCTCCGCCGCTCTCACCCTCCCTCTAGGTGAAAGCAAACAAAATGTCCCATGCCAGCTCTATTAATCTCTGGGAGGACTTCCATTTAGCAGGGTTAAGGCAAACTGGCTGCTGCATGAGCACTGGCTTTGCTCGTGCAGTCTGTTCTGTAATAGTTCTGAGATTGATAGATATGATTTAGCATATGATGTGTAGGTGGCCTATTTGCTGGGGCTTTAGGTCAATACTAAGCCACATATAAGCAAAGAACTTGGGCAATTATGGCACCTCTGAAAGCCAGTAGGAACTGCAGGAAGCAGTGAGTGTTGCTTCTCTTAAATTAATAATGTGAAATTGGTTGTCAGGCAACTTAATAACAGCACCGAATGCTTTATTGAAACAACTGTGAGCCAAAGTCGAAAAACTTGGCAGAAGTTCAGAGACGTTTACGATTATGCAGTTGCATTAGGAAGAATAATTAGTACAATTTTGTTTCAACTCGGCGATGGAAATATGTTAAGATTATAAAAGGCAAAGTAAAGGAGCCCTCATAGCTCATTAACCGTGCTAAAGAAAAAAAAGGGCCTGTAGGAGAGAACAGAAAGTCAAATAGATAAATCTCACACACAAATGTATCTGGTCTGTAATCTACATGCTAATTACAAATGGCGTATG
>NW_015521627.1:0-1970 GCF_001515645.1 Sinocyclocheilus grahami | reverse complement strand
GAGAGAGAAAGAGATCAAGATGAGGAAGCTGTATTATTCATGCAAATCACTATTTTAGTTTGAAGGACATTCAAAGAATGAGAAGAGGAGCATTTGCTAGAACACTGCTGCAAACACATGCTCTCAGTGTGCTTTGAGCAGCTGCTACACATCTAATCATGTATTGTTCTACAGCAGTATGATAAACTGGATTATATTTGTTTATATTTGAATGGCTGTGAACGCACACATGGACTTTCTTTCACAGATATATGACATCAGGATGCAGCCACAAAACACTGTTTGTATATTCATGCAATCAAACCCATAATACAAAGCGAGAGGCATCCTGCATGCTGTGCTTGTCGCCCTTTGATGATGAAAGCATCTGTCGGAGCATGTGTCCCACTGGCCTCTGGTTTGATAATGAACAAGTGTTGCAAATTACACACTGACCCATGCTGTGACATTCAAAACATATACCAACAAACATAAACTCTAAACTATTTTATGGTTTAAGAATGTGTTCATAATGTTCCCATCATGTTGTGTTATTTACAATCTGTCTAGTTTTATTTTTTTAATTCATAGTTTTTTCATCATTTACTCTCTCGTGTTTTTGCATCCCCTGTATGACCATCTTTCATCTGAGGAGCACAAAATAAGATATTTTCAAGAATGTTAGTAACCAAACAGTTTTGGCTACCCCTGACTTCCATTATATGGACAAAAAAACCAAAAAAAACACTGAGACATTTCTTAAAATATCTTCATTAATGTTTACTCAAGAAAGAAAGTCATTCGGAATGACATGAGGGTGAGTAAATGATGACAGGATGTTTATTTTTGAGTGAACTATTCCTTTAAAAATGTCCTTGGTTATATGAAGGTTATGAAAACATTAACAGAATGTTAAGCACACATAATAAATAAATTATATAAAGCAATAGTGTTAATCTGTTTGGCTGACCAAGGGTGGTCGGGTAGTGTTCCAAATATCGTTATATTTGCTTATCCATTTGGTGATGTTAGTGGTGCAGAAATTACACACTTCAGCTTGAAGACACTAAGATTGGAAATACAAAACACCCCCATCAAGGCAAGCAGAGCAAACCAAAAAACCCAATCTGAAAAATACAGCTCCACCCTGCGTGTGAACTCTCTACGAAATTCAGCCCACCACCCACTGACAAAACACAAGAATACAGGGAACATCTTGACAGAAAACAGAAACTCAGCGAATATAGAATTGTCTCATTTATACAAAGAAAACCACGAGTACCAACACATAGCTGTGCAAACTATACATTTCATAAATGATCTTTCACTTAACTGGCATCAGCCAAGTGTTTTAAATTGACCTGTTATCTTGTATTAAATGTCATACACTATCAAATATCCTAAAATAAGACAACTGTTTCTTGCTCTTTGAAGAGCAAGAAGGACGTAAACTGCAAGTGTCATCACATAATTGAGCAAAATGCAGCAAAATCAAATCTTAAAGAAACTGTTCTCCTTAAAAAATGCTAATTCTGTCATCATTTACTCACTGTCATGTTGTTCCAAAACTGTTTAACTTTATATCTCCTAAGGAACGTAAAATGAGATGTCATGCACAATATAAGGGACTGACAGCTTCAGTCACCATTCACTTTCATTGCATCTTTTTTCCATAAAATGAAAGAGAACTGAAGCTGTCATCCAGCCTAACAACTCCTTTGGTGTTTCACCGAAGAAAGAACATCATACGGATTTGAAATGGCATGAGGGTGAGTAAATAATGACAGAAGTCTCTTTTTTGCTAAATGTAGATTTGGAACGGAAATGTATTTCAAGTGAACAACTTTTACTTCTGCCTGCCTTTAACAAATCCTCTGATAGAAAAATAGAAGACCTAATAATAACTATAATAAATATATTAATATATATTATATATATATATAATATATATTAAGTCAAGTCAAGTCACCTTTATTTATATAGCGCTTTTA
>NW_015521626.1:0-1970 GCF_001515645.1 Sinocyclocheilus grahami | reverse complement strand
TTTTTTTTAATGTGACTTGATTGGTGCGTAGTTTTCATGCATGCATCATTCAAATTTACAACAATGATATGCAGTTGCAACAGAAAAATTGCATTGTGCTTTGTAAAAATGTGCATTTGCTTGTGCATGGTGTCTTACTTAATAATTCCATCTTCAACATAAACGTCAGCATATAGCGACTGATCATCATTGACCACTCTTCCCCCTTTAATCAGCAGCCTCTCGCTCTGAAGAAGAGAGGAAAAGAAACACAGAGAGCGAGCCAGAGAATGAGTGATTCCAGCAGCAGTTTAAACCTTATTTTACCTGCTATATTTGCAATTCAGTGAAGTGCTCTTACAACCACTGATAAAAGAGCCTTCTGCACAGTTTCAGCCTCACACTCTGTGAATGGGTGGGGTTCTATGAACAGAGAAGAGCAAATGGGGTAATGTGGAAAGATGTTAGGTTGCCATGGTAACCTCGCATCACCCAGTTGTCAGGAAGGCACACGTTTTCCTTAACTGATTCAGACTTCATATTCAAAGCAAAAACCTCAATATATGCGCTATTCCTAGATGTCAAGCAGGCACAGATCGCAATGATTGCTCAAGTCTAGGATTAGGATCATTCTAATCCATTACTCATAACTACAGGCAAAAATACAACACATAGGGCTCATATTCCTACGTTCTTAACTGTTTTAATGTGTGCACTGGCATTTAAAAAACAAGTGTCTGTTTAGTCCAGATTTCTGCTCTTGGCGACAGACCCAGTTGCGTCTAGTCCGCTGCATATGCACTCGCCATTTGTCAAATGAAACGCACCCAACAAAGCTGCTGTAGATTTATGCACGATTCATTGTGCATCTATTATAAATGCAAAAGGAGCGTTCGTCGCTTCATGCACGGCAGGGATGTGTGCCTGGCTGTGCCACATTGTAGCAGTAACGTTAACCTTTCCGTTGGCTGATTTCAGTGCTCTTCTAAGCGGCCTCTGCTTTGCTGGCTCGCTAAGAATTTAATCCCTTCTCGTTTCCCCCATGCGCAGGATTTACCGGGAGCCGAAGGGTCGCCTTGCAGCCGGTGTCTTACCGTCAAATGCGGGATGTTCTTCTTTCCTTGGTAGCCCGTCCCAGACATCTCTCTTTTATGATTTGAGGAGATGAACAATGAGCAGTCACCCGCTTCTTTGTGTCACCAACCCACTTAACGAACTAGCGCTCCGTTAGTACTGCACAAGCGAGCGCCTCTCCCGAGGGGTGTGTGTGTGTGTGTTTGAGTGTATGCGTGTGTATGTGAGTGTGTATCTGTTCGCCTGTTCGAAGACGTGTTTTGTATTTGAGTGTATGTTGGAGCGCCCTCCTCACATGAAACAAAGAGAGAGAACTGGGCGAGAATCGGTAAAAAAAGAATGTCTGCGTTAGGGTCAAAAATGGTCTACTAATAGTTTCGTAAAATAGTTTTTGTTTTAAGATATATCGAATAACAAGGTTAATTCATGAATTAAAAACGAGTCAAATACGTTTCTAAATGTATTATTATTATTTTTAATTATGAATAGGTTAGTTCATAAATAACGTTCTACAAGGAAAGATATTTTTGCATTGCAATTGGAATGTTACAAATCGACCTTCCTAGAATGTTGAGTTATAGGCTATCAAGTAAAAGAATGTTGAGCAAGCATGCTAACCTTAAAATATCGTTCCAATAAAACTGGCAAAAATCTTCAGTGACAAACGTGACAGTAAAATAATGCGACCGACATTTACTAAATAGAAAATGCAACTTTAAAAAAAAAGATGGTTTGCATAGGAAATTCTGGAAATGCCCCATAAATTTAAACTTTGTTTTAATTATGGTAGCATTACTGTAACAATATTTTACACTGAAATACAAAATAAGCATATATTTCTTCTGTCGCCTATAAGGCAGACTAATTCAACTTTTGAAGTGTTATTTTTGGTTTTCTTATAGTAAAATTACAGTAGG
>NW_015521625.1:0-1971 GCF_001515645.1 Sinocyclocheilus grahami | reverse complement strand
GGGGGCCATAGTGGGCTGGCCCTTCAGTGCCCTGCTGGGGTAAGAAATAATCAATATTTTATATGTAGAGTGACAAGAAGGGTCCAAAATATTTTCTACCACAAATAAATAAATGTCCTCCCATAAATATTGCTCATCTGACATGAACTTGTATTGCTGTATTTATATTAAAATGCATATTTGTATCCTTATTAAAATAAGTATTTGGTTGATTTCGTATTTTAAGAATTATTTATTTTCTTTTTTTCCCTAACATTTTTGCTTTTGGGGCTTTAATCCATTTAATCCAACATTTCTCCCAGACATGTATTCTATTTGCTCACGACTGGTTGATAAATCTGAGTCAACATTTTAAAATAAATATTTTTAAAAAATAATATTTTAACATAAATTGATACTTACAGTACACACTACCATTTGAAAGTTTGGGGTCGGTAAGATTTTTAAAAAGAAACTATTACTTTTATGTAGAATGCATTTACTTGGCATTACATTGATCAGAAGTGGCAGTAAAGACATTTACATTGTTACAAAAATGCTGTTTAAAATAAGTGTTGTTCTTCTGACACTACTTCTTTTTATTTCTTCATCCAAGAATCCTAAACAAAAATTTTCCACAAAAATATTAAGCAGCACTATAATAATTAACAATGTTACTTGGGTATCAAATCAGCATATTAGGATGATTTCTGAAGGATCATGTGATACTGAAGACTGGAGTAATTCAGCCTTGCATCACAGGAATAAATGACATTTAAAAATATATTAAAATAGAAACCATATTTTAAATTATAATAATATTTCACAATATTACTGTATTTACTGATTAAATAATTGCAGCCTTGGTGAGCATAAAACTTTTTTGAAAAGCTTTAACAATATTACCAACCTCAAACTTTTGGTACATGCTTCCTTTTACCATTTCGCCTAATGTAACTTTTAAGTCTGCAGTTTTATAATCGGACTTAATCGGTTACCTGTTCAAACATGGGTCTTTGTGTTTTTTCCACTGATCAGAATTGTGAATATTTACATGTTCAGCAGCAGGTAGATGATCCAGGTTTGACTGCGACCAGGGTCATGTCCTCATCCCACTTCTTCTTTCCCACCACTGCTATCCAGTCTGCTCTATACTTCCCTCCAATAAAAAGCAAAAAGCCCCCAAAAATAATAATAAAAAAGTGATTGTAAGACTGTAGGTCTTGTAGTTTAATCCATGAATTATACTGTAGTTCCTTTATAAATAAATATGGCTAGTTACTATGTTTCATTTACTCAACAAAGTCAATATTTACTCTGATTTGGTGAAAAGCCATAGAAATAATCCTGATCAGCCAACTAGGTGAATTTAGGCTTTTTTTACTGATTGTTGTTGCAGCATACCCATTGCCTTTGACCTGCTGTTTCTGAAGAAGAAGTGGAAGAGTTTTATCACGTGGACTCTGGTGGCGTTGCTCCTCTTTCTGGTTGGGAAACTCATTGATTTCTGTGGTTACGGATTTGTTTTTGTGTCTTTTTTTTATCTGACTTGAGACACTGAGATTCCATCAATTGCAAAATGGAATTTTAAAATAAAAAAATATCCAAGATCGGTGTATTATACTGATATGATAACACATCGTTACATGTTTCTGTAGGTCCCTGTTGTTGTAGTAGACAGCTACTACTATGGAAAGCTGGTGATTGCTCCTCTGAATATACTACTATACAACGTGTTCACTCCTCATGGGCCAGATCTTTATGGTAAACTTCAAATCATTTGTATATACATTTAGAAAAGAATATTGACTCATATTAAAAATAAACTAAAATTGTTTACAGTAAAGTACTTTTTCATTACAATGTTTTTTTCTTTCTTAAAGGCACAGAGCCCTGGCATTACTACTTTGTGAATGGTTTCCTTAATTTCAACATTGTATTTGTGTTGGCCCTCTTTTCTCTTCCTCTCACGGCACTTATGGAGGCACTGCT
>NW_015521624.1:0-1973 GCF_001515645.1 Sinocyclocheilus grahami | reverse complement strand
TTTGGCATGATGGCCGTCCCTCAGGCTCCGTCAGTGGCTCAGGTTGGAGTTTCTATTGAATCTTTGGACCTGCTTGCACAACAAACACCAGTCTCTACTTCAGCTGTCTCCACAGTGGACTCCTTCACACAGGTAACACATACCTCATCATAACTTATCAGCCACCTTACTTATCTTTTGGGTCTTCAGTCTTTTCAGAGTGGATCTTCTGTTCGTAGTAGTGAACGATTTTTAGATTACATATCACACCCTAATAAATGCAAAGTTTTTGTGGATAAAAATGATCTAAATGTATGTTTATATTTGAAAGACAATTTAAGGCATGAAGTAATATTATAACATTATAACAGTGACATTTATAAAATGGATAGTTCCAGTCTTGACCACTGATTAAATATAAGCTAAAATACAGACCTGGCAGATTGTGGCACTGCTTGTTGATATCAGTCGTACTAAAGGCGTTCTTTTATTTGCGCTTTTCCAATTTCTTTCACACTTCTGTGTGGTCACGTGTGGTTTGAAGGGTCAGATCAAGACTGCAGTGACCGGCTCACAGAGTCCTGTTAATATCACTGTGAGATCAGGAACTCTCCTGCGGCTGCTTATTAACTCTTTGTTGTATATTTCACAGTTCACGCAGAAGATGCTGGAGAGCCTGTACAACTTCACCTCGTCTTTTGCGCTGTCCCAGTCGCAGATGACACCGAACCCTTCGGAGATGTTTGTTCCTGCGAGCTCCATCCTCAAATGGTGAGCGATGTTTTAAGTCGAAGCGTCATGCCAGCGAATGAGTGTTTGTGTTTAGAGTCATTGTTCTGTCCTCCTCACAGGTATGAAAACTTTCAGAGGCGAATGATGCAGAATCCAAACTTCTGGAAGACGTGACTTACTGCCGTTGTGTTTTTAACAGTTTGATCCACTACTTTATGAAGAACAATTTATTTCATTTAATATTCAGTTTTAATTTCCATGAAGAGTTTCACCTGGTCAAGGAAAGTTTTCTCATGAATATTGCCTGGCACATCATTCATTTATTTGCTGAAAATGTTTTATATAACATGCTGAAGTCATAGTAAATAAAATCTTTTGTCGATAAATTTTATTAGTCATGTTTATTTTTTCCATGATTTACAGAAATGTATATCTCAGTGTTTCAGTGAACAGCTTCACAGGAAAATGTTTTAATGTCAGAAAACCCTCTGTAAGATGTTCAGGAGCCCATCCTCCTCTGGCAGCAAATGCATGTCCAAATAACATTAATATTTAACTCTCTGATAAGTGGATTGTCTTTTATTGAACAGGCCAAATGATGCAGTCCTCGAATGCGTTAGCAAGGCAATGGTTACAGCTTCAGAGCATATGGATAAAGGTTGACAATTTTAGTGCATTCATGATTGACTGAAAAAAAAAACTCACAAAATGATTATCATCATCATCTATTCTAGACCGGGCAGATTCTATTCTATTATTTCTTTCAACTAAAATCTGTAATGCAATCTGATATTTGTAGGTACCCTGGTGAATTCAGTCTGAGCAGACACATCGGTCCTGTAGCCTCGAGTGCTGAAGGTGCTTCAAGATTCACACCGAATAACACATGAATAAAAGTTCTATTTTAAGGCAGCAACAGCTGAATTTAGCTAGTTATGTTTGAATAGTGATTTCACAGTAAATTATTTATTGTAGTAATGAGTATCATGTGCTTAAGTATTATCGATAGTAATGTATCTGTATTCTCTGTAGTAATGTATTTGTATTTACTGTATTAATGTGTATCAGTATTTACTGTAGTAATAAGTATCAGTATTATCTGTTGTAACAGGTATCTTTATTTACTGTAGTATCAGTATTTCCTGTGGTATCAGTATTATCTATAGTAACGTATCTTTATTTACTGTAGTAATGAGTATCAGTATTATCTATTGTAATGTGTATCAGTATTATCTATAGTAATGCGTATCAGTATTATCTAT
>NW_015521623.1:0-1975 GCF_001515645.1 Sinocyclocheilus grahami | reverse complement strand
AATATGCTGACTTGGTCACGAATCATTTCTTATTTATCAATGTTACAAACTGTTGTGCTGTTTTAAATAATTATATATATATATTTTTTACATTCTTTGATGAATAGAAAGTTCAAAAAGACATCTTTGTAACAATGCAAAATATATATTTTTTTATCAATATAATGCAATTAGTTGCTCAAGTATTGATGATACTAATGGTTGACATGAATGAGAAGAAGAAGAGAAACGATATAGGCTGTAACTCACAGAGCTGTGCAGTCTCGGGGGCCACAGGAAGGCAGACGGTAACAGACGGGAGAAACGCAAGAGCAGACTCAGAGAACGACCCACGTCGCCATGCATGAGCAGAAAAACTGTGGAGGCAAACCAATCATGACCAGGATAACCACCCTGAAAACAGGCTGACGGCTGGGTCAAGGAATCTTTTATACAATTTAGACCTATTTTTTTCCCCAGCAGCTATTATGCTAATATAGTGGCCCCAAAAAGAATTTGAACACTTTAGTCAGACTTTGAAATGTATGAATGTCAGGTTATTAAATACAGACTATCAAATCAACAGGCATCAGCAACAAATGGCACTAGAGCTTTTCTTAGAAGGTCTATCCAGTGATCTCAAAGTGATTTTTTGTAGATACTACACTAAATGCTACAATTGTCCTAGCAGATCACGGACATGTTCTGCTAATGTTTAACAAGCATAATTTGATAAATGATTTCTTACCAATAAATGCAGCCTTGGTGAGTATAAGAGAGTTTTGGTGAGTTTTTTTTTCAAAAAACTTGTGAAATGTGCCCTATATGTTGCAACATTTTGGGTCCAATAATTCACTAAAACATACTAAAATTATCTAATACTAAACCTTTATCTATATAGGAAAACAACAGCATGAAGAAACTTAAAATGGCATTCAGCTTATTATGATTAGTGATTCATCCACATTAACATACTGTAAATCAATACATGGTCTACAGCAAATGAGAATATTGTGCACAGTCAAAAGTAAAATATCAGAATCCTTGCAATAAGTTGCATGTCACTTGATTAATAATATAAATAAAGTGTAATGAGAAGGATACAAAGCTCAGAAGTGACGTTGACTTGTTGTTGAGAGATGAACTCCTGACAGTGCTTGAGCAAAAGACACAGATCCTGCTCTGAATCTTCTCTCAAAAGCTTCAGGAACTTGCCATACCTACACACACACACACACACACACACTTTTACATGGCAGCTTCATTTAATAGCCCATTCAATAAGACCTTGCTAAACAAAGGTAAAAAGACATTGTTAAAATGTTGTTCTCTAACATCAACTTATGCACATTTACATAATTATAACTTTCTCAAGGCAATAATTATTGACTAATAAGAACAAATTTCGCAACCAAATTAAATTCAGTTTTATCACGCATTTACAGTCTCTCCCTGGGAAACAGCACCAAATGAAGGTTAACAGAGAGTTACAATTATTCCAATGTGCGGAGCACTAGAATGCATTGCCTGATTACAGTCATTGTAGACTGCCTTAAGACAAAAATTCTAAATGGGTTCATATTGAGTTTAACTTATGTGCTGACATACCGCAGAATGCCAGTGGCTTTCAGTAAAGCTGAAATCATTTCTGAATATACACAGTGCAAAAATCATTTTCCTAATCAGTATTTTTGTCCTGTCTTCCAGAACAAATATCTAAAGATTTTTTAAGCAAAATACATGTATTTATTAATAATAATTAATAATTACTTTATGTTTTACTCTCATGATAATAATAATACTAATATATAATAAATATCAGGGTTTCTACATGTTTTATGAAGGTAAATTTAAGACAGTTTTAAGACCTTTTTAAGACCAAAAAATTAAGGACCAAACTAGAGAACACAATATGCCAATATGTTCTTTAAATGTAAATGTCTAGGGAGCAGAAAACTTCCAACAGATCTTCATTACTTAATACTTTTTAATTCAC
>NW_015521622.1:0-1975 GCF_001515645.1 Sinocyclocheilus grahami | reverse complement strand
GTGTGTGTATATATATATATATATATATATATATATATGTATATGAGTGTGTATACATAACACCGTCACAACATTTAACTAACATTCAGCTAACCAGCAAACAGAGTATTAAACCAAAAAATACTGGTTTAATACAGAAAACACAGGACAGCTAAAAAACAATTTCAAGAAAAATTTTCAAAATGTTAAATGCAAAACTACAGATGTAAGACTTATTTTCAATATAGTGTAAAAGAAAGCTTCTGAAATGTCTTTCTTTGTGTGTTGTTTTCTTAGGCCTGACCCGATGGCTCCATTTGCCGCTGGCGGTGCCGATCTGGACCCTTTTGGGTGAGAAATCCCATCAATTATTTGTCAAAACAGTCATCTGTAAATGCATCATGCATGTTGACCTGTAGTTTAACAGATGTTTCTTGGTGATGAACCGAGTATTTGTAGATCTCCCTTACGTAGAAAAAAAAAACAGCTTGAAAAAAAAATTTTGGGTTAGGCTTTTTAGATTAACAGATATCAAAGAACATTTAAGAACTTGAATGAATAAGTGCACCTTCAAGGAACGACCGTGCTCACTGAATTATTAATAGTTCTTGTTCTTGGCTCTTTCTCCAGGGGAAGAGCAGGAGGGATGATCGTCGATCCATTACGTGCCGGGTTTCCTCGCTCAGGGTTTGACCCCTCTTCTGGTATTCCTGGAGTCCTTCCCCCTGGCGCTGTGCCTCCTGGTGCCCGCTTTGACCCCTTCGGGCCGGTTGGGCGACACAGACCTGGGTAAGAGCTATAATGGGATCTTTACAGTCTGAGTTCAGTTGTTAAACTGCCATTACCTCATTTGACCTCATGTCCTCACCTCTGATGGCATTTGTTTTGCTCTACCTTTCAGGCCAGACCCTGATCACATGCCCCCACCAGGATATGACGACATGTTCATGTAGACGCACTAATATTCCATAGTTCTCGCTGCTCTGCAGTGATACGCACTTTTTGTTTGAATAAACTGGGTTGTGGTGAAACATAATTACTCTTAATAATTCTGTTACAGAATTATTATTAAAACAATAACATTATTGGTTATTTTGATATTGCCAAAAAAAATAACAACTGATAATTCCATTTTTGTCTGATTGTGTTCTACCTGGTTGCTCTTTTTTTGCTACTGACTCGTGCTGCAATTCTAAATTAAACTGCTTTTATTCCATCCCATGTGATTGATATTTTTCTGATATTAAAGACCGTTAAAATGCTAAATTGATTTGAAACATTAAGGTTTGCTATTACGTTTCTAATCTGCCTGACAGATAATAATACATTTGAATACTTACATACTTCATTAAATAAGGGACCTTGGCCATATACTATTATAGTTTTTCTGAATATTCAATATTGTTGTGTTTTGTAATTTTTTGTTTTTTTTTTTTTTTTAAATGAATAAATTTTTATTCATTTTTATTTAATGTTTAGTTTATTTTAGTACTTCAAGTTAAACTAAACAAAAATGATAAACGTTGCTTTTGAAATTAAATAAGTTTAAGTTATACACTGTTTTATTTCAGTAATCATTTATTTTATTTCAAGTACAGTTTTGTTGTCTGTAGATTTAGGTTTAGTTAATAATCACTGCTTAAAGGTGAGCATTTGTTTTTTATCTTGACCATCCAAGCAACCACTCTGGTGAACTTTTGCTTGGTAACCACCGATCACATTTTTTTTTCTTTCGAAAGAGTAAAAATGTAGATTAATTGTGTCATCTGAAATGTTACAAGTGCTTAGATTTGTGTGAGGGCTTTTCCTGCATGCAGCTGCACTGAACTTGCTCTCCAGTCTGTTTAAAGTATCGGTAGATGAAAGCAAAGCTTCTGGAGATGGTGGCTTCAGTGAGAGGGACACCAGCAGCAGATGTAGTGGAAATCGATGCCTGTAATGGCCACAGTGTGTCATGATGACCGCAATGTCAATGTGACTGTCCTCTACTGCCAGA
>NW_015521621.1:0-1975 GCF_001515645.1 Sinocyclocheilus grahami | reverse complement strand
GACACTTTATGATCCACTTTAACTTCTTGTCAAGACAATATCTGTTTAGACAGGCCAGTGCATACTACCCCTTCTAACCTAAAATGTTGTCCCGTGTATCATCATCTTTACTGTATTTTTGCTGAGCAGTCTTTTGGGTGGCTCACCAATGTACTAGATTTCTCTAATACAAAAAATTAAGTAGGCTTGACCAAAATTTTTGTGGAGAGAAGAATTTATTGAAGATGGTAGTGTAGCAGTTCTTCAGTAGCGATGCTAGCATGCCATCCTTCAAACAATCTTAACCCTTGCAAGAATCTTAGCTTCTCCCAAAGTTCTGTCTATGGGATAGAATGTTAGACATGAAGACAAAAGGGTTGACTGTTAGGATCTCCTGCTGGAGATGCTGTTCCTTTGTTATTCTAATTAAATGGACCATTTGGTTCACACCTTTATAGACAAAGTTACATTATTTATTTCACAGAATGACCAACTGAACGTTAACCAATCAGGTTTTAGCAGCGGCCATTCAACTGAGACTATCAGTCAGTATAGCCCTGCAGATTGTGAAAGCTGATTCCAAATCATCAGTTCTTATTCTGCTGGATCTATCTGCCACTGTTGACACTGTGAATCATCAGATTATCCTGTCTAACATCACATCACAGGATCTGCACTCCACTGGTTTGAATCTTATCTCACAGGTAGGTCTTTCAGGGTCTCCTGGGGAGGAGAGGTATCCAAAGAGTGATGGAACACCTGCAGCTCAACCTGGCAAAGACTGAGCTTCTCGTTTTCCCTGCCACTCCGACTCTACAGCATGATTTCATCATCCTGCTAGGTTCATCAAAAATTATTCTTTGGTGACCAGCTGACCTTCAAGGACCATATTGTAGAGACAGCTCGATCAACAACTTCTTGCCCAGGCCCTTGTCAATTCTAGGCTGGACTATTGCAATGCTCTTCTGACTGAACTTCCATCATGCCCAATCAAACCTTGACAAATGATTCAGAATGCAGAGGCACGACTGGTCTTCCATGAGCCCAAGAGGGCCCACTTCACTCCTCTCTTTATCTCGCAGCACTGGCTACCTGTTGTGGCTTGCATAAAGTTCAAGACATTGATGTTTGCGTACAGAACAGCTACAGGCTCAGCACCCTTCTACTTCCTCCTCACTCTTACGAATCTACATCCCCTCCAGAAGCCTGAGATCTGTAAGTAAGCGATGCCTCGTGGTAACATCACAGAGAGGCATTTTCATTCATCTGTCCTGCCTGTTGAAATTATCTTCCCACAATCGCAGTAATTAATAGAACACCCGACACATTATCTGACAGCAACACTAATTTAATCCCATACCTGACCCATTTGACATAAGAACTGGGACCCGAACCGCACCTGCATTAAATCTCCTACATGTGGTAGACACAACTCATTTATTAAAATGTTATTCAAATTGTGAATAGATTAAATAAAATTAAGTTTACTGCTCTTGACTGAATTACTTTGTAGTTTAAACAAGAATGAATCCACAGTCGAACCAAAAATTATTCAGACACCAGATTAAATTTTTTTTATATTTTTTATAGTGGTGCAGTACACTATAGTTCAATTATGTAAGTGAGTATAGCAAAATAAAGTAAACTGTGACAAATTATACCCCAAAATTCTTCATACAGTGGACTACCAGTAAAATTGATTAAAAAAAATTGGGACCAAAAATTATTCAGACACTTTGACCTGACCAGGTTTAGTTAAGTGTTTTTTCTTTAACTGCTAAAGCGACATTTTTACACCACAGACTGAACAAAATTAAGCGTTGCTTGGTAATTGGTCGACAAAGTATTGATAGTTGTGTAAATATTGTCATACTAACAGCTGTCTGAATTTTTGGTTGATTGTAATCCATTACATACCTTTCTATCTAAGTTATCTGACATTGTCAAGATTAATTTGTTCGGACACAGTTTAACTCTGAGTTCTTTTCATATTTTA
>NW_015521620.1:0-1975 GCF_001515645.1 Sinocyclocheilus grahami | reverse complement strand
CTGTCAAGTATCTCCAAAACATCTTGTCAGTATTGATCATTCTCACTGACTAACACTCATACTACCCCTATCTAGGTGACCGACCACCCCAGGAGCGCAAACACAAGTGATAAACATAGAACATTGGCGAGTTGTTGTATAAGTGCTTCATAAAGTTCAGGCCAGTTGATGGCACTGCTAATGTCAGCTGAGTTTGGCTTGCGTTGTTAGGCAAGTCGACCACAAAACAGAGTGAGCAGAGGTGCAAAAGAGTGAAGGGGGGCTCACAAGACATGCATATGTATGCATCTCGCATACAAAAACAGCGGAATGTACTGGAATGGACCAGAATGGAGAGGCCTTGACACTCTTTCTAATCTAGAAAGAGATTATTTCTAATCAATTCATCTTAAAAATGCAACTATTAGAGCACAAGATACTAAAAAGATCTGACACTTGATGCAACTGGAAGTTTAACACCGTAATGTTTCTTTTTCAAATAAAGCTGTGTTATTTAAATTGGTATTACCGATTTACCAACAGAAACGCAAACATAATTTAATAATAAAAAAATGCAAAAAACTTCTAATTTAGCAAACAAAATCATAATCACATAATCACAGATAGTTTTACACGTTTTAAAACATCAGCCGAGAAATGGCATACATGAAACTGTTTACATATACAGTAAATAGGATAAAATATATATTTAAATTTTGTCTTGTAATAAAATGTTTTAATAAAAACAAACTGCAAAAACCTGCTTTAAAATTTGTAATTAATCACTCTAGATCAAATATAATGGCATACTCACAGTACTGGATCCTTGTGCGTACAGCTGCAACAGGAACGCTGTAGATCTTCTCTAGATAATTTCTGACATCAAACTTGGTCATTCTTGAAGAAAATTGAAACGGATAGAGGTTCAGAGTTGCCATGGAGTAAGAGAACAAAATATGAGAATCTATGGCGTATTGAAGTAAGACCTTAAGATTCATGTCATATGGAAGCATTTAATACAGAGATTCCCAACCTTTTTTTGGTCCACAATCCATCTTTTAAGTTCCAAAATTCTTGTGACCCCACAACCCCATCCCACCCACCTACATTACAAAATTAAAGATGAACGCTTTAGAATCTCACAGGAGGCAAATTACGTTCATCTGCATCTCTGGAGACCCTAAGGCTGAGAACCCCACGTTTAAATTCTGTTTTTCGAGGACTGAAATGACGTAAAATGCCTTTTGTGACATGCTTTCATGAACAAACAAAACAAAATTGTATCATTATGTTTTCAGTTACTGAAAACCCAACGAGAACCATTCAGAAAATATGATGCCGGAGCTAACGGGAAGAACATAATGAACTGATTTGAAAAACAAGGATGTTTGTTCACAAGTCAGTCCATGTAATTTTTTTTTCTTTTGTAAAGGAGAGGGTTTCCAAGAAACCCAACAAACAGATGCTCGTTCGGAAAGAGTATTGTACGCACATCTTTCCGAGTCAGCACCAGAGTGTGATGCTCAGATTTCAATGAAGTGGAGTGGAGTTTTGGCCACGTAATTTATGTGAGAGAGGAGATGCGTACAAGCGCGTTTGTCTGAAAGTGAGAGAGTGAGACGATTCCTAGAGAGCAGAGCACTTGAGCCACAGTGAGACGAATAGTTAGCAGACCCAAGTGCTTCTTGAGATCTTGGAGTGGAGAAGGTGAGATCTTTTTCAGTTCCGGCCTCCTGGTGACCTCGACAGTTCTGCCAACAGGAAGGACCTTTGCTTCCCCATCCACGTCTAGTGCTGTATAGAGCTGGAGCATCTGATGGTAATGTATGAGTTAAATGACAAGATCTAATTTTCTGTCAGTCTCTTTTTAGGCTTTTTATGGAGGATTGGGAATGGATGTGGAGTGGAATCGACCCCACATGAGCAGCACAGCTCAATGTGTCTGGAAAATGCATTAAAGGGTTAGTTCACCCAAAAATTTAAATTAGCCCATAAA
>NW_015521619.1:0-1976 GCF_001515645.1 Sinocyclocheilus grahami | reverse complement strand
AAATTCAGCGTGATTCGATCATATTAATCAATAAAAAAATACTTACTTTTTATACCATATCTGACTTTCTCTTCAAAGCACAACAATCTTTCTTATGACTTTTTTAAAAATTTGTTGAACAACCGTTTTATTGGGGAAAGACAGATACTGTAGTGTTATGTTTCTAAGGTAGGATGCTTGTAGTTAAATCACATATTTAACTAAAAACATTTTTCATTAAAACTCTCCCTCAAACACACACACACACGCACACCTTTCACAGACTCCCACAAACTGCCAACAACATTCTTAAGCTTGTTTTATCATTTTGCTGTACCTTAGACCCTAATGGAATTATTTTAAGCATTATTACAAGTATAGATGCTGAAAGAGCTCATTAACCTGTTTAACTGTGTACAATATCACTTAAAATGTGTACAATATCACTTAAAACTAGTTTGACAAATAAGGGTATGCTCATAAAACAAGCCTGGACCCAATTTGAAGCATTCTAACAAGTACAACCATTGCAGAAAATGTATTATAGCACCGCAGTAAGATATATCTCTGGATGTGTGATTGACCAATTTATCTGATGTTCAACATATTATTACAAGTCCCTGCTCACCTAGTTTATGATGAAACTAAAAAATATAGGCATGAGCTAACAATCACCTTGGAGAAAATCAACAGCAGTATGAAAAGACAATGCAGAAAAGCTGAGCGGATGTGACGGAAGACGAAACTTGAAATTCACTATAGCATCTATAAGACAGCTTTCATGCTTTCAATGTGGAACTAGCCACAGCTAGACAGACCTTCTTCTCAAACCTTATAACTTAAACAACACTCGCATACAAACAACAATAGCAACATTTTGGAAGAAATAGTACAGCATCTTACATAAGGGCCTTTCGCACCGCAGGAACCTTTTCATAGTACCAGAACTAATTTTGAAACTACCCACTTTTTGGTGTTTTCACACCGCCGGAACTGGGAGTGATTTGCAAGTATGGAGAACAGCGATAGATGGACGGACACTGAAGTGCAGGCACTTGTAGCAAATGTAGCACTGCCAGTTGTCGTTGGAGATTCTTAGTCCTCCTTTCCGTTCTTTCAATCGCTTTACATACAGTGGGTACGGAAAGTATTCAGACCCCCTTAAATTTTTCACTCTTAACAATATTGCAGCCATTTGCTAAAATCATTCAAGTTAAGTTTTTTTCCTCATTAATGTACACACAGCACCCCATATTGACAGAAAAACACAGAATTGTTGACATTTTTGCAGATTTATTAAAAAAGAAAAACTGAAATATCACATGGTCCTAAGTATTCAGCCTAAAAATTGCTGTCCACCAACGTTTACCATCCAACCTGCCAGAACTGGAGAGGCTCTGCAAGGAGGAATGGCAGAGGATTCCCAAATCCAGGTGTGAAAAACTTGTTGCCTCTTTCCCAAAAAGACTCATGGCTGTATTAGATCAAAAGGGTGCTTCTACTAAATACTGAGCAAAGGGTCTGAATACTTAGGACCATGTGATATTTCAGTTTTTCTTTTTTAATAAATCTGCAAAAATGTCAACAATTCTGTGTTTTTCTGTCAATATGGGGTGCTGTGTGTACATTAATGAGGAAAAAAAATTAACTTAAATGATTTTAGCAAATGGCTGCAATATAACAAAGAGTGAAAAATTTAAGGGGGTCTGAATACTTTCCGTACCCACTGTATACGTCGACTTTCCATGTCCATTATTGTGAAACCCGCGAGACACAACAAAAACACCACTCCGATCACAGCATCCTCCATCCTCCTGTTGTTAACATTGTTTTTCTTTGTTTCCATTGTTGAACGCCACATACAAATGACGTCGCTGTCGACCGGTTCCTAGTATACACTATCAGTGCGAATGCAACCCTTTAAATAGTACTGGGAAATAGTTCGCACAAAGTCGTCCCAGTACTTTAGTACTGTCCATTTAGTTCTGGAACTAAAG
>NW_015521618.1:0-1976 GCF_001515645.1 Sinocyclocheilus grahami | reverse complement strand
GATTTGTGTTGATTAACATGCGTGATCAGATGTCAAACTGAACAACCGCGAAAACTTTGTGTTAGCTTAGCCGCCTAACTTATCTGAGGGTGAACTGACACCAACTACAATCTAAAGCGATTGAACTGCGTTAAATAACGAATTCCGTTACCTTAAATATGCGTTAGCTGATTTATCCGCAAATCAGCTACATACAGAACAAGCGAATACGGACAAAAGCTAGTGTGCTTCACTGTTCTGCAGCCCGCTTGATCATCCAAACCCAGGCTGTAACCTTTCACCTCTCACCTCTCACCCCGCCAACCAATAGCCGCTCAGTTATGACGTCAATTTGTAGGCAAACCTGAAATATATAGGCTACGCCAGATTTGTGCGCAAGGTTGCGCACTTTCACGTTTTACCTGTAATATAAATTACACAGAATACCTCAAATGTGAATTTCAAAGCCGCTTTGTTTGTTTGTTTTTTATTTAATGTCGCTAACAATACTACGATAACAATTACTAGGACGATTCTCATCCTGGTGGCAGTTGTAGTCCTGTGTGTAGTCTTTATTAGCAACAGAAAAATCACAATGGTTTAGACACAGGTCTTATTTTAGTCATAAATTGAACATTTCTCTTCTAAAAAAAATTCCCGAGGAACAAACATGTTTATTTATTGTCTTCTGGTTCAGGTTCTAGTAGCCTAAATGAAGAATTGCGCATGGGGTTTTCAGTATGAAAAAAAAGGTTTATCAAAGGATCAAAACTATTTCCCCGTTTCAGTGTTTGATTTCAGTTGGCTTGTGGGCTGTTGTTTTTGGCCACTCAGCAGCAATTAGATGGCAATTTAATTGATCTGCATCTCAGATCGTGTGAAGTATAAACGCATAGAAACCTCTATACCTCTGAAACACTGAAGGTTTTTTTCTTTACAATTCGCCCTCTAGCTCATCTTATCGCGAAACCAGTCCACATTAATAATGTGATTATTAGTGGGAAGCATGTGCAGTGGTCACGTAGCAATACAGTGCAACTGCTCAGTTTACACGGAATGTGGCTATATTGTAGTAATTTCCACGGTCTTGCAAGCGCGTTTGTTAATGTTCTCAGATCATCTCTATTTATAGCATGTTTCAAATGTTTGAGAGTATTGCTTGCGTGAGAATGAATGTGAAACATAATTCACTGCTTCGCTGGACCATAAGCAAATAATGGGGAAAATGTTACTATTTCAAGTTTTTTTTTCCATAGCATCACATTTTTCATGATTTGCCTAAAGTATCTAATCTATATATTTTCATATGGTGGAAAACTGTTATTATTCATATTAATATAGGCTAATTAATGGTGAGGCTTTATGAACTAAAACGAATTAAAAAAAGAAAAATACAAAATACATAATTTTCTCGTCTCCATGGGGTCCCCCTGAAATAGTAGTTTAGGATTTATAACAAATTTAATGTAGATTTTTCCATAATGAACAGACCCATAAAAGTGAACTGCTGGTGGGCATGTTTTTTTTTTACATCTTCATCACCCTTTAAAGTTTGCCATACAATTGTGTCAACCTCAATTGTGGTAAGTGGCAAAGACTTTCCATGACATTTTTTCCCTTCTTGGATGCTCATCAAATTGAGGTTAGCTTCATATATTAGCTGATAATGCAATTAACATTTAACACCATGTTGTCTTTTTATAGACATTGGTAAAGTTTCATTCGTTTTCTTCACCCTCTGGCAATGATGTCATTCAAATGCTCACATTTTTAATGCCATCTTTAGCTCTGAATTTGACTATCAATGGGAAATCATTAGATAAACACTAATATTCCTACACATCTTTGAAAAATGTGGATGTGATTTTGGTATCATGGTGGTAGTGTATGATAGCAACACCAGGGGTAAGTTCAAGCACAAACCGGTGTGCACCGTTTTGCTACGGTTTCCGGTTTGAACGAAATGTTTCCTGGAAACGGTGTGCAACAGGGTTTGA
>NW_015521617.1:0-1978 GCF_001515645.1 Sinocyclocheilus grahami | reverse complement strand
GCAGTACACATACATCTCTGCGGAATACATACAATACAACACATGAATAAGGTAACTAAGTCACAGAAAATGAGGGTAATATGTAGTGCCTTTGTATGGAGATTAATATCCAAGAGCTTTCAATTTGGGCTCGCCCTTTGTTGGCGTAACATCTTGATCTGTGAAAACAGCATTGAGCTTTAAACAATGATTTAACTAAAAAGCAAAATGACTGACTGACATAGCTGGAGAAAAAGCTTTAGGCAGGTCCAAAAAATGAAAAAACAATGGAAAAACACCATCTGTTCATTACAGTAGCGTCAGATTGAACGGCAGCTGTATCGGGGGCAGGCTGGTGAAGAAGAGTTGAAAGGATGTATAAGGAAGGACCAGAGACGCTCAATTGGGAAACTGGGCTGTTGGTGGAGATGCACTTGTTATTGGGCGAGTGGGTGAGGGTTTGAGGGAAGATTATAAATAATAGGCTCTGTGGTTTATGTAAGGCTCCAGAGGGTTCAGGGAATGAGGACACAAGGTGCTCGTGGTTAGATAAATAGGTTGACAGGGTCAATGGCATTGGGACATGTGGTTTTGTTTTCGTATTAGAGCAGAAAAACGGCTGGACAAATGATGCGCTATGATAACGGAGAGGACGAGTACAAGGAAAGAGGAAGTTTGGGAGAATCCTGAGCTGTAGAGAATGTCGTCGGGGTGGCTGGTTTGCAGGGCAGTGTGTGAGGGGTGGCTTGCTCTGTGCCTGAGTGCTGCTGAGGGGGTTGAGGGGTCCTCGGGGAGAGCTCCAGGCTGCCCACAGAGATGCCTGAGTCCGTGCTTTGGCTGCGACCGCTGGAGGTGCACGGGTCCTCATCGGGCTCCGCCTCTTCCTCCTCCTGCAGCCACTTGAGTTCTGACTCCTGCAAGGGAAACGACCTGCATTCCCATGGCAGCACAGCCTGCAAATGTAGAAGATGATGATTCATTGAGGTTATTAAACTCCAAAACACCAGGGTTTATTATATGCGTTCATATTCTCTCACAATGTAAAGAATATTAAGCATATATATCTTTCAGGATTCAGAAAACAACCCCCAAAAGAAGACTCAAGGATTTAATGATTCATGGAGAAATAGAAAACTGCAGACGTTTTTTTTTTAACTACAGGATGTTCTTCCAACTAAATAATTGTCATGGTTACAGCAATAATGAAGCTGAACGGAATGTTAAGTCCTCTTCCTCTCACACACACACCTGCTGTTCATCCTCAGTCTGGCTGAAGGGATCCTCCACTCCAGTACAGAAGGGGCTGCGTGGCGAGCCGTCTCCTTCTGCAAAATGACTTTGCCTGGAATCTGGAGAGCCAGGTGTCTGCTCCAATCCCCTGGAGCTCTTCCCATCCCCATGGAAGGAGGAAGAAGATCTGAGAGAGGAAGTCAAGCAGAGAATAAATTTCAAGCAGTGACCGCAGCGTCCTGCAGTTTGACATACTTCATCTAAAACTATTTTAAAACTACCCACTGTTTTATGGCCACATATTAATTGACAGAGTGCATGAAATGGGCGCATATGTGTAAGCTTCGGTACCAAGCTATGCTGTAAATTTTAACCTACATTCTTGATGTTGAAAAAATTCAACATCATTTGTCATTTGTCAATTACACAAATACATATTATTTTATGTAAAAGTCGTGATGTGACATTACATTAACCATTAATGCAATCTACTGCCAACTTCTAATGCAGAAATTTGGGGTCTGTACGATTTATGGTTCCTGAAAGAATGCACAACAAGGCTGCATGTATTTGATCAGAAATACAGTAAAAGAGTTATATTGTGAAATATTATTGTTTATAAAATAACCATTTTCTGTATTGATATATTTTAAAATATAATTTATTTATATATAATTTATTATTTATGTGATGGCAAAGCTGAATTTCAGCAGCCTTTTTAGGCTTCTTTGATTAATAGAAAGTTCAAAAGAACAGCATTTATTTAAAA
>NW_015521616.1:0-1979 GCF_001515645.1 Sinocyclocheilus grahami | reverse complement strand
CATTTCATTTCATAATGTATTAATGACAGTACAGTTTCAAATACTGAAGTGTCAAAATATCATTAGTGAAGCTATGCATAAGAGCACAGCAGCACAGCTATTTTAAGCAACTTGGTTATTAAGCTGCTCTTATCACTGATGAACAGGAAACACGTTTCAGTGTGAAATAGAAGAACATATACAAGTGTCAGCAATGTTTAATTCAACAATTATTAATTATTATGGTGGGAAAAGGTTTTAATGAGCAAGACTGTAAAAAAATAAATAATATTTGCTTTTTTATTTGTTTTTTGCCTTCAAAATGACAATTTTATCATCAATTTGTAAATCTATTTTCACCTATAAAGAAATTGTTATTCCAATTTAATGAATGCTAATGAAAAAGTCATCAGATTGTTTTTGTTTTTTACAGTAAACTAAAAAGTGCCTACCTTCTCCTGTACCCTCCTGTAAAGCTGTAGTCTGAAATGCTGCTTTACACTAAACTATTGCTTAAATCCTAAATACTATACAGGAACAATGTCTAGGTAAAACAATATGTTCACAGACTTAAAAGCTGTTAACCAATCTGCTTACAGGATGTCCTGTTATGTCTTACATGTCATTCTTCAGTGTAGGGGTGAAAGCGAATGAGGTCTAGACACAAAGAAACAACAAATGACTTTGAACTGGCATAACCTTAGGATTAAAACAGAACGCCACACGGCTGAAGGTAACAAAAGATGCATTAGCCACATACACTGTGCCGTACAATGCATCACCTGCAGTGATAACGGATGAGATGAACACCAATCATATTCAACTAGGCCTGGGTGGCCAAAACTGTTCAATCCTGATATTGCTACTCTACTAGATGGAACGAAAGGAAGATCAACAAGCGAGTCTCTCCCTCAGAGTTACCTTCAGATGCTTGTGTTTAAATCCCTGCAGCACTGAAAGCATATCTGTCATCACGGAGATGACCAGACAGACAACCAGTCTGCTGTTCCACAGTGACGTCAGTGGCAAAGACTTGTGAGAGCTTACCATTAGAAAACACTCTCTGACTGACGTTTTTCAGCCATCGTGAATGAAAAGTATGTGAGGGCTGAGTAAATAGTGGATATTGATACATTTATTGAACTTTCCCATGGCTTAGTTTCCACTAATCACTTGTTATGAAAAATTCTGAGTCTGATCAATAGCAAATGGCAGAATGATGAAGTTAGACAAGAATTCTTGATTTGTGCTCCGATCTAAAAAGCAATAACCAAGTAACACGCAATGCTGTAAACCAGCACAATACAATAAAATACAACATTACAATTGTTTTCTTCTAAACCACTTGTCTATATAAAATGATCAACATTCTCGCTATCTGCAAATGTTTTAGGCTTATTATTGTGTAACCATTTGGCTCCTGAAATGAGATTTGAGACATGCATAAGAAATGCATAATACGCTGTAAGCAACATGACAGGATTATACCAAACAAAACCAAACACAAGCATGATACTGGTTGAAGCAGAATTCAAGATGCCAGCATTGCTAAACAAGCATATCAAGCAACAGAAAAATCGATAAAGAAAGCTAGTACTAAAAACAAGTCTAATATCTGAAGGATTTTTTTGAGAGACATACATGCACAAAAAGTACATATTTCGCACATAACATGCACAAAAAAAGCAGTTCAGGTCAGTGTTGTTATTGTTAACTAAAACTACTAAAAATAGTTTTCGACAATTTAAAGAAAGCTGAAATAAAATATAAATATTAAATGAAAAACATCTTAAAGTAAAAATTATTAGACATTGCCTTGGCAAATAAATGAAATAAAATACGTTAAAGCTGAAGTACTAAAACTACTAAACCTGAAATAAAATTCAATGAAAGATAAATAGGAACATTAAAGCTAACTAAACTGAGAAAAGCACAAAAGTACTGAAAGTTAACTGAAAAATAAAAAATAAAAAGCTAGTTCAGATATAAAACTAGTATAA
>NW_015521615.1:0-1980 GCF_001515645.1 Sinocyclocheilus grahami | reverse complement strand
GACTCTGTTGGGGGAGCCATTTTTGTGAGAGAATCAGACAGTCATTGAAAGGCCTGTAGGTGGTCAGCGGATGTACTGTCTGAGACCAAGTCTTTATACAAACTCAAGAGAGTCTGTAAAATGTGCATCAATAACATATATTCTACTATGTTTTTTGGACTTCACTTGAGATAACTTGATTCTTCTGCCTGACTGAATTGTGTGTTTAGCCCTGGACACATTTATGTGTTTCATATACCTCAGTAAGTTTTAAAGCACATCCAAACTATAGCCTACTTAATTTTATACCTTTATATTCCACAGGAGGTTTGAATATTGCATTGTTGTTCTCATTTTTGAAGGAGCTTTTATTTGTTTCCTTTTCTTTTTCCCTCATTGCAGCTCTAAATCTGACAGCCCCCCCAGTTTCCTCTTTAATTTCAGCCGTTAACAATTATGTTCTTTTACTTTATGCTGCAGTATAAAGGCTTTTCACCAATCTCTTGAGCTTTCACAAATTTAGAAGCCTATGAACTTGTGCTTGCATTTTAATTGCATCTCCCAATTACATGCAAAAGTGGAAACGTCATTATTTGCTTTGAAACATACTTCTCTCACGAATAGGCATGCAAAAATACTAACTTGTGCCACAACAACCACACATGGACGTGTCCATCATCTATTTTTATTCATTGGAAATAGCTGTAGTTGGCTTCGAATTATATTTTCACACATCAGATTCTATCTTTATCAATCATTTGAAACAAAGAGCCCAGCCGACCGTTGTTGTGTAATTGTGTTCAAGGATTGATGGCCATTATCACACGACACAAACATGCAGAATTCATTATATGATCTGTTTTCATCTCTATCCACCTGTAAAATGAGCCAGGAGCGGAAAATAAACCCCAGAGCAAACAGCAGGCAGTCAAATCATTCACCAGGACTCTCTTTTTTTTTTAGCAGTGCATCCCTGGCAAGACGATTAAGTCAATGAGGACAATCATGGGAATGCGTAAAACCATCCATGTGACTTGGGATAAAAATCATGATTGAATTAAACAGTCATAACATGTGGGATACAGGAGAACTATGTGACACCCCCTGGATGCAGCGCATAGGTATTAATGACAGATCAATTTTCCCAATTTGTAATACCACAATGTGGACATTCATTTTCCATCCTGTATCCCACAATGCCTTCAAATCATGCTATGCATCAAAGCCTCTGTTCAGGTGATCTGTCTGTCTATAACAGCTGGTTGAACTTGAATGCCTTGTTAAATGTATCGTCATAGTTCAAGTGTGTAGAAAGATGGAGGTTAAACGCTCTTTGAAGGTCTCTTGTGAAATATATAAAAAAATCTCCTCATAGCAAGCATGAATGTACCTACACAATTTCTCGGAAGTAATTATGTCTTGTGTTATGTTTATTTTCTGTTTACAAAGACAAGAAAGCATTCATGTCATGCAATGCACACAAACTGAGAAGAAGAACATTGGTCAGTCAGTGGAAGACATTATTGGTCTAAATAAATATATTGTGCGTATATAACCCTCACAATACTCTTCTAGAAACAGAGAGCTTATTTTAAATTGTTAAAGATTTATAACTGCACTCCTACCAAAGTCAGTCAAATTGAAACGTGCTTTCAGAATGAATTGGAGTTTTGTGCTGTCACTTACTTTCAGCTTCGTCGTAACCAGTCGAATTGCACTCGTGGGTCTGAATAATATTAGTTCATCTCCAGATGTCAGTGTATAGCTTTGTGGGCTGTAATCAGCATGCCTCACTTGGACCGCAAACAGGTACATTCATCAAAACTTCAGCTGGACTTCTACACATACACCAGATCTTGTTTTGTCTCAGTAATTGCCACCCATAGGGTTCTGAAACAATCACTGCTGAATAGTTCAAAGTGTCAGCTCCTTTTCATTTCTCTGGTCCTAAGGAAGATTCACAGGTGGAATATATGATTGTTGTAAAATAAGTATATTTAG
>NW_015521614.1:0-1981 GCF_001515645.1 Sinocyclocheilus grahami | reverse complement strand
AATTAAAAATAAAGCTAGAATAGAAATAATCTTATAAAATGCTAAAACTTAATTAATGCTAAAATTAAAAGTAAAATCCAAAGTAAATTTTACCATTATCATGGGCGTCGGAACCATTGTATGTGGGTGGGAAAAAACCCAACCACTTTTTAAGACCATGATATTGGACACACTCACTTTTATCGTCATTCAGCGCATATATCTGTTCACTTTTCAGAGCTCTGTCAGTCAAATCCATTCCACTTGAGGAATGCCCTAATACATTAAACTCCACCCGCTCTTTAGCCACAGCCTTGACTTCCACGCTGCTACCTTCTCAAATCCATTCCACTTGGCTCAGTCAGAGCCCATATAATGATCACAAATGATCAAAATATCAAATAAAATGTAATACAATATATTAATTAAAACTACAGTTGTATATAAAAGTATACTAAATAACACTGGAATAGATGCAAAGTTTCTTTAGAAGTCAATATATTGTTCAGTTTCCATTATCCATAATCATTCCTTATAATCTTTGCAGCTTTCAGTTGCATCAATATACCATTAATAAAATTGTGGCCAATAAGCTGATAATTATTTTCATGTTATGGTCAAGAACTAAAAAATGGCCAATAATAAAATTCTATACTGTTTTGCCTAAACGATAACGGTCTAAAAAATTTGCGTACAGTATGAAAAGTGAATATTTTGAGAATTGCCAGATTTTTAATTTTTTTTCATTTTGTGTTATAATAAAAAAAATCTAAGTGTTTTTACAGTTTGCTAATGCAAGCATATTTATTTACATATTATTATTATTATTTTAAATATTAATCACACTACATGTGTTAAATTCACATCCCTAAATAATCATTATAAATTAATTAACAATAATAAAAAAAGGATCTCAGTTGTTTGAACTGATATATTAGGTCCATGGTATAATTGCTCCCAGACGCAAAGAAGACGTTTGGTTGGGGCTCTTACTACTTCTTACTGAGTGACTTTGAAGGGAGGAACACACAGCGCACTATTTCTCCGGCCCCACTACTGTGTTTCAGGGAATATGGAGGCAGTAATGGGGATCTCAGCTAATGACTTGGGAGAACAAAACTTGGTCTCTTAACATCAAGAGCCTTATTATTTTTAGCTCTGGCCAATGCTGGGTTTATCCCTATTACAGGGACCATTCTTTCTGCTATCAGATGTGGAAATTAAAGTGAAATGACTTAAGGGGACGATTGCCCATACTGTAAGTAGGCTAGTCTGCCCTTCAATAAGGCCCAATTTGACATAAATGTATGTTTTAACCTTGATGTTTTCCTTCAAGATCTTTTAAAATTGATCAAGGAGAGGCTGCCTCAAAAGGCAACGTGTAATAATTAGTTTCTTATAAAATTTTTGACAAAATTAGTCTCCCTCAGTATCTGATCAAATGTAAAAATATTTGTAAATAGTATAGTATATCATTTTTATAATCTAAAAAATAAATATATATATATATAGTTTTTGTGCAATTACTATTGGAGAAATAATAATTTTTTGGGGTAGTAAAGTCTTTAAATCTGCCAATCTCTGATTAATTGTGCATCGACGTCATGTCAAAATTACCATAATTATGAGTTTACAATGACTAAAAACATTCACGTTTTTAACACATTTGTTATTGATAAATCTGAATTTTATGAAGTGGCAACTTAGTCCTTTTTTTAACAGTAGTGTTTATGGTAATTCTGATGAGAAGTAAATGCTGGGCTTGTCCTATAGCATCATTTTTTACAGGATGGCAACCCGTCTGAGTTTACATCCAACACTTGTTTAAATGAATCAAAAGTGCTGCAGTGGAGTGTTTGTTTATTGGACTTTCCTTGGTGATGGCATACAGAAGCTGGCGATGTCAGCGAAGATGACCACTAGCTGAGTGCTTTTACAAGCTGAGGGCAAAGCTTTTTTTGAGTGATGGAGAAAGAGAGGTGATGATCAATGGCTGTCAGTA
>NW_015521613.1:0-1981 GCF_001515645.1 Sinocyclocheilus grahami | reverse complement strand
TGATTTGTGAATGAATCGTTCTTTTGTGTCAGGTCTTTTAAAAAAGAAAATTCTCAAGTTGATTCGGTTCACAAAATAGGTTTGAATGATTTGTTCAGAATCAGATTTGAATCCGACTGATCCTCAAGCTCGCTCAATCTGGTGAGCGCAGATAACAGCCCACTGGAGGTTATCATTGAATAACTTTCACGGAATTATTTCAATTTTTAAACTAAAAAAAAAAGGAATTGAATCAGCTAAAATTTCCAGTGGAGCTATTGTACCACTTACAATATATTTATATTTTTGAGTTTGAAAGCTTTAGTCCGCACTAATTATAATTGCATGTGTACAATGGGGGGAAAAAAATTAATTCATACAGCTTTGGAATAACATTAGTAAATAATTTCTTAAATTTATTTTTGGGGAGATGTTTATAGCCACATCATCAGGCACAGCAGTAATTACAATATGTATTAATTTTAGACCATTAACTCTTACTAAAGTATCAACGTGGATTTGTGTTATGAGGGTCTGCATATGAATCCCACAATGCCCTTAAACGAACCTCAACGGCACAAAACATATGCATGACCTCAAAACATCTTAGAAAGATACCAATTTAGAGGGACAAAGTGCTGGAGACTTGAACTACAGATGTATGAGGGATTACAGGCAGTCATCTGTCGCAAAGCTGTTGGCATGATTTTGCATGTATGACAGCCTTTGGTTATAACAGCAGCAATGCATGCATGAAGCAGAAGTGTTCTCCAAAATATTAAACTCCAGCAGTGAATGTAAAGTGTCTGAACTGTTTTCAATGACAGGCGAGTTTGCGTGTATAGTACAAATGTTAAATTAAAATTAAAAGATGCAACAAATCCTTTAGTTTAAATACGGGTCTGATTCCAAAAGCAATGCAAGATTAGAGAGTCCGACCGATATGGGGTTTTTTGGGGGCCGATGCCGATACTGATATTAGGGAGTAAAAAAAAAAAGACAGATATATTGGCCTATATTCTTTGTGTAGGCTATATTATAGTACAGTATAGTCAAAAGTTTGGACACTTCCCATTCGTGTGTCCAAACTTTTGACTCTGTACTGTATATAGAATACAGTATATAGCCTACACACATACATATATATATTTATATACACACATACACATTTTTTGCAATGATAACTCAAATATCAAACACTTACAATGATGTGACAAACATTGGCCTATGTAGTGGAGGCAGGGTATTTAACAATTTATTCAAAATGAGTCAGTGCACTTAAACAGTAAACTTCACTTATAAACAAATAGAACAAAATGTATATAACTTGAATTAAGAAATTAAACAAGGTAACTGTGTAGGGCAAGCAAGCTACTGCCAAACCAACAGGGGCAGGTTTATGCAGGAAGCACAGCTTTTCCAAATGTAAACATCTAAAATGAATAAATAATAAAAAAAAATAATTTCCATAGACTTTGTGTTGTGTATTTTCTGGTAATCAAATGAAAATGCGCATTTAAATAGCATTTTTGCAGTTTAATATTCACAGACACACATATTTTTGATTTATTCATCAAAAATACAAATTCCGCATTATACAGTAAATTCCGTTTTTATGACTGGATTCTGCGATTCCGTCCATGTTTTCTGCATCGCGGAAATCATAGGGCCCTACTAATGTAGCAAACGAATATGATAAGCTCATTGTGAGAGTAAAAGATGGGGACATTGTTGTTTATTTACTTAGGATTGAGTCTCTAACTCCATGTCAACGTAGCGTTAAAAATCACCATTCAACAGACTCAAGCCACCACCGCACTGCCGTCTATTGGACTGCAGAAAGATACTAACTTTTCAATCTGCTACATCACTGACTGAACTGACAAACTATGCTGACACAGTGTCTGTGCCGCAACAGAATGCGACCGTTAAATCATTTTAACTTTGTGTCAGTACATCAAATAGAACGAGGCTTCAGTTTACTGCATCCAGTGTAGACAAC
>NW_015521612.1:0-1982 GCF_001515645.1 Sinocyclocheilus grahami | reverse complement strand
AAAAAAAAAGATTAAACTGTTAATTTAGGTATAGCTAAAAGGTACCAAATATCAATGTACATTTTGGATAAACAATATACTATGATCCAATTATTACTTTTTAGGATTTTTTATTAATTGTACACTTTAATTCCAGAATCTCATGTTTTTTCCTATTGACTGCACACATTGTTTCTCTCTAATATAGGTAATAAAGATGGAAAGACATTGCTAACATTGCTGAGAGTCACATTGAAGTTGACAGTCAGCATTTTAGCATTTTCTCATGCTGGGGTGAGAAAAACTGCCAGAATGACAGCAGAATTGTTATGTTGTGCCCCAGATGGCAATTCAGTGAAAAATCCAATACAGAGAGTACAAGCTACAGTGCAATGTCATTGAATGTCATCATAAAAAAACTGTATATAAATAATTACAATGGTTCAAGTCATTAAAGGCTGTACTGACCACCCTGAGCATCAGGCCTATTATATGGTTATAAACCACAACAAAATTCCATAAACTTGAAAAAAAAAACTGTTCATTAGAGGAATGTTCAGGGATTACGATCTAAGACGGTATTTTCTGCCTTTGTCATTTTTCCTTTACACAGCTGAATGAGTCATAAGTGAGTTACTAACCTTCCAATGGTGTTAGGCAGTGAGGTGAGCTGGTTGTCATCAACTTTTAATGTTGTCAATTTTTTCAACTTTCCTGTGAAAGAGGTTTTTACATTGTAAAGACACAGCATTTCTTATACTGAAAACTAAAAACCCAAATATTTCAACAAAAATAATCAGTGGAACTTCACCTATTGAATCAGGTAACTGTTGCAGCATGTTGGAGGAGAGGAGGAGATCCTCTAAGGACTCACAGCCAGAGATATCTGCATCTAGACTCTCAATCCTGTTCTTGGCCAAGTCGAAATATCGCAGCTGCCTCAGTTTCCCAACAAACTTCAAGAAGATGACAAGGAGATAAATGAAAGAAATCATATATTATGCTTTATACAGTACATATATTATGCTTTATACAGTACATATATTATAGCCTCGTACTAGAGTACTAAAATGTCATGTTGTCAAATTCCAATAGTTCCCCCAAAGATGTTCTCATCATTCGGAATGATATGGGAGTGTGTACATAATGACAAAATGCTTCATAAATGAAAGCTTTAAAAGTATTTTAAATTTATGAAATCTATAACAGGGCTGACATTTAGTACATGCAATAGATGCTAACTCTGGAATTCTAATATATTTTTGAAATTGCTTACCCCTGGTATGGTTTGTAATGAATTGTTGTCCAACCACAGCTCTCTTAAACTATGGATCTGCTCCAGCACATCTGGCTGTAACATTAAAGAGGGTCATAACCAAAAAAAGAACAATATCTACAGTTTTGCATCCCAAATGAATAGCAATTTATGAATGTTAACTGAATCATTATGGTAGCTTAAAAACTTTAAAAAACATTTTTCTTCTCAAGGTGCATCATACAATATTTCCCTTGGCAAAAAAAAGTAAAATTTTTTATGCATTCAACATATTTGAAATAAAGGCTTCAAACTGGAAAATTCATATTTTCATGGTCCTGGGGCTTAAAACAACTACTAAACAGAGATACAGTATGTGGTAATAAACGTATTGTGAACTCTCAGAGGAGCTTGATTTGCTTTTCTACATCATCGAAGATATTTGAAAAACATTACTGTAAAAAAGAAACATTAGAGCCTATTTTCATTTCGGAAAAACACTTTCGAGTGGGTATCAAATATTAAATCAAACCACTTTGCTGCACATCCTTTGAATCATTTAAAGTCAGCACAAACATTATAAGGTGATGAAACCAATAACCAATTCTTATATAATAAAAGCACGATCTTGACAACATTCCAGAGGCTTCAAAAACAAATTATTGTTTTAAATTGAGTTTCAACAGACCCAAATCCCCTATGTGCCGCAGACTCAGTCAGTTCTTAATGGCTGCTCTCTGCTTTTCTC
>NW_015521611.1:0-1982 GCF_001515645.1 Sinocyclocheilus grahami | reverse complement strand
TGTAACAATTAAGTTCCCTGGAGTCCCCGCTCTTACTCCCAAGGCTGTACAACAACATAACACATTTAAAGTGCAAGAAGAATACATTTATTAAACAAGAATAAATAAGAAGCAACATAAACTTTGAGAGAGGACAAGGCCAAAACAAATGACAAAACAAAGCTAACTAATTTTACAAAAACTATCAAAGAAATCAGACAAAAGAACAAAAGAAATGCAAATGCTTCCCTCCTTACTAACATAAGCAAGAGAAAATTAATAAAACAAAAAAGGCAGCCAACTCACTACCATGCTTTAATTCAACAATGGTCAGGAAGAGATATAAGCCGAACTTACCTTTGTTGCAAGGCGATTACTAAGCTGTTCTGAATCGCCATCTTTCCCAGCAAACTGTATGCTAATGTGGTTTATTGGGTGTTCTAGATGATTGCTAGGCAGTTGCTAAGCTAAGTAGCTGGTTTTAGCTGGTCTCCCAGCCTGCCCAAGCTGGTGTTCAGCTGGTCTCCTAGACTGACCAGCAAAAGAAGTGGCCCTTCTAAAACCAAAAACCAGCTTGCAAACCAGCTATAACCAGCTATGACCAGGCTGGAAGAGAACAGCCTGTTTGGGTTGAGAACAATGTAATTACAATGCGCAGCAGTTTTCTCCAGACCCAACATAAATTATTACTCTCCAAAACAAGGGTGACTGGAGATGTACAGAACAGCCCTCCAATTCAATGCATTGATTTGCATCTGTGTGAATGTAATTAATCTTGAAGGGGCCTTAAGGCTCTGCTCGCCTCAATTCAGGTCAATTACTGCTCTGACATACAAGTATTGACTGCGGCACACACTTGAATAAAGTCACACTCATGAAGCGGAGTTTTATACAGTAGTACATTCTAAAAAATGCTGGGTTAAATACAACCCAGTGCTGGGTAAAATAGGGACAAACCCAGCAATTGGGTTGTTTTGACCCAGAAGGTTGGGTTACTACCCAGAAGGTTGAGTTAAACATTTAACCCAACCGCTGGGTCAAAACGGCCCAATTGCTGGATTTGTCATTATTTTACCCAGCACTGGGTTGTATTTAACCCAGCATTTTTTAGAGTGTATACCACAATCATGATGTGTGTGTGTTTGGCCCTGAATAATCATATCATTATATTATTGGCCCCCGCATAACAGAGTTTCTTTCAACTCCTATTATGCAGTTGCAAGGATATCACAGTGTCACCGCAGGGCTGACGAAATGGTTTACATAAATGAAACGGTGATAATAGTCATGTGTTACTTTGTGCCAAAGGGGCCACGCCAGTTCAATTATTCATGTTATGGCAAGACGTTTTTAATCATCCATATTCTCTTCCTTTCATCAAAAAGGAAAATCCCAAAATGGATATGAATTAGTTACAAAGATTTTTGAGATTCTGTTTGATGGACGTTAATTAAGATTAAAAGTTCAACATATTTTATTTTCCTATAATCACATGATTTCCTTATAATGTTGGCTGGTATTTGAATTATCCTGTTTATTTAGACACCTATACGTTTTTTGTTGTTTGATAGGTCATATTAGAATAGGATTTTTCATCAAACAACTCATCTCAACTTTTAGACTCCCTGATATAAGATATCATAAATTCTCTTTTGTCATAGATTATTGTCTGCAGCACTGTCATCATTATTCAGTGTTTGCCTTGGAATAACGAAGGAGAAATAATGAGAGAATAAAGGAGCGAGGAAGAACAACTGTTGTGAAATGTTAATGATGCGTCCTTGGGTGTGTTTGTTTTTGTTGCCGGTGATGAACTCTTTAGAGCCTGTTACATTCCCTCAGAACAGAAACTTCCACATACGTGACTCGTGTGTAATTGAAAGTGGCGGCGTCTGCATTTCAAACCTGCCCCGTCAAAGTTAATCTGCCTCAGACAGAGGCATCCTCTCACAGCTACATTAAAGGATTAGTTCACTTCTGAATTAAAATTTCCTCACCCCCAT
>NW_015521610.1:0-1983 GCF_001515645.1 Sinocyclocheilus grahami | reverse complement strand
GAAATATATATGTACAATGTAAATATAAAACAGCAGACGGGCTTACTGAAAATGCAAATTAATGCTCTGCCAGCGGGAGGCGCTTTAGGAGCGGCAGAAATTTCCCCGGTAACGGCTGTAATCAAAGCAGAGCTGCGCTCATAAACGCTACTTTATCAGGCGTTATAAGAAAGATGAAATGAAAATGACGTCAAAACCTTTCTGAAGACAATCGGTTCCCTTCAAAGATACATTCATATAAAAACACCCATGCCGCGTTTTGACTTTGAAACGCGCAGTGCTCATGTTTATTCAATGAAGTCAAAGCCTTTTGGAAAATCTATTTGTAGCGGTCAGTGTTGATATTGTGGTGGGCCGCCACAAATAAATCAATGTTTTGGAAACACAGCAGTTATTAATATTTCATTGATTCTCCTCAATGAACATGTTTTCTATGCATTGCAGTCTTCTGCAGTACAGTAGATTTGCCCCTCTAGAATTTGAGGTGTAAAACTGCAAGTTACTTGTGGAGGGAAAATGTTAAGGTAGTCACACAAGTTGGGCCTCGGCTCAGCTTTTCAGCTCAGATGAATATAATGATAACGTTGTAAAAGTTAGACAGCACTGACATAATGACTGATAGATATCTTACCTGTTGAGCAGGAAAAAGGCATGGGGTGGGTTAAATAGTTTGAAGACTCTTTGCAGAGTTATCGCCATGTCTTAAAAGCCAGTCCAAATCAAATAGTATTACGGGCTCTGTCACCTTACCTTTTTGCTGGCAAGTTCTGATCAAGGTTTCTTTGTTTTGAATTATTTCTCTCTTATGGCTACAAGCTATAAATAAAGGGTCTGTAATTTTTATGGTATGTTTATTTTAATGGATAGAGACAGAATACCAACCTAAACAATCCAGAAAAATCACATTATATAAAGGTTAGAAATTGATTTGCATTTCAGTGAAATAAGTATTTGATTCCCTAGCAAAACATGCCTTAGTACTTGGTGCAGAAACCCTTTTTGGCATGCACAGAGGTAAGATGTTTTTTGTAGTTGGTCACCAGGTTTGCACACATCTCAGGAGGGATTTTGATCCACTCCCTTTACACATCCTCTCTAAATCCTTAAGGTTTCTTGGCTGTCGTTTGGCTACTCGAAGTTTCAGCTCTCTCCACAGATTTTCTAAAGGATTGAGGTCTGGAGATTGGCTAGGCCATTCTATGACCTTAATGCGATTCTTCTTGAGCCACTCCTTTGTTGCCTTGGCAGTATGTTTCGAGTCATTGTCATGCTGGAAGAGTTCTGGTTGAGAGAAGGAGGTTGCCGTCCAAGATTTTACAGTACATGGCCCCATCCATTTGCCCCTCAATGCGGTGAAGTCGTCCTGTACCCTTCGCAGAAAAACAGCCTCAAAAGCATAATGTTTCGACCTCCGTGCTTGACTGTAGGGATGGTGTTCTTGGGGTCATAGTCAGCATTTCTCTCCCTCCAAACACGGCAAGTCGAGTTAATGCCAAAGAGCTCAATTTTGGTCTCATCTGAACACAGCACTTTCTCCCAAGCCTCCTCTGAATCGTTTAGATGTTCTTTGGCAAACTTTAAACGGGCCTGTACATGTGCTTTCTTGAGCAGGGGGACCTTGCAGGCACTGCAGGATTTCAGTCCATTGCGGTGTAGTGTGTTACCAATGTTTTGCTTGGTGACTGTGGTCCCAACTGCCTTAAGATCATTAACAAGCTCCTCCCGTGTAGTTCGGGGCTGATCTCTCACCTTTCTCATGATCATCCTTACCCCACCATGAGGCAAGATCTTGCACGGAGCTCCAGACCAAGGCCGATTGATGGCTATTTTGTATTTCTTCCATTTCCAAATAATCGCACCAACAGTTGTCTCCTCACCAAGCTTCTTGCTGATGGTCTTGTAGCCCATTTAAGCCTTGTGCAGATCTACAATCTAGTTTCTGACATCCTTTGACAGCTCTTTGGTCTTGCCCATGGTGGTGGG
>NW_015521609.1:0-1983 GCF_001515645.1 Sinocyclocheilus grahami | reverse complement strand
AAAATATCTAAATATCCATAAATCACGATGATCAAGATGACTGAATGAGAAAAAAAATGACCTAATAAGACTATTAAGACAACTGTTTCACAGAATATATCTTAATTTAACGAGGTTCATGCTTTAAATGAGAACAAAGTTTGCTAATGATTTGTTAGATTTATGCTTCGCACAAGAAAAAAAAATTGCATTAGAGCAAAAAAAAAAGTCTCTGACTATTTCATGCAATTTTGCTTCTCAATCTTGTTTTTAAGCTTACATTATAGATAGTGAATATCTGGTACTCACATCGAGTGCATGGCGTCCTGAATGAGCTGCATCCAGGTGTTACGTTCCTCTCGGGAACTGGCGTGAATCTCCACCATTTCGGGGTTTGCGATGCCGGCGGTGATGAGGAAGAGGCCGCGCTCCTCGTGGGCCACCTCTCGTACGATCAGCTTCTGCAGGGAGATAACAGTGGCTCGCTGGTCCTGTTGATGAGAAGAGGAAGCGTGATGCACAGAATGAGGAGGGCGGAGTGAAGGCCAAAGAATATGCAGAGAAAGGAAGAGAGGAAACAGATGAGGAGATCAAAAAAATCAGCTGACTGAACTGAACATCAACACTGTAGTGTAAAATGCGTCAGTGTATTCAGTCATCCGTTGTGTTTGCTAACCTGAAAAAAATCTCTAAACCCAAGTATTTAACTTAATGTAGCATTTGTGTTATGGATATCTAATTTAATCTAATCGTGTGCCTTGATGAGGAGGCCAGCTTTTGTTATATTCCCATGATCAATTTTCCATTACACTATTTCTTCAGAAATGAAGTCAGATTATATATGTATTCACTGCCAAATGCAAAGCTTAGGTACATTTAGGAAGTTAATAATCAAAAATAACAGTGGATGATACTTTTGTTCTGACTGTATCATAGAGTGAGAAACATGTTTGTAAAAACATCATGAACGAAGAATGCCATGAAGAATCATAATAGAAGGGCATTATTTAAAAAAATCTTAGCACTTTATAATACGGTAGCATTTGATAACATTAGTTAACTAAGAATGAACAGTACTTCCACAACATTTATTAATCTTAGGTCAGGTAAATTTCAACCATTTCAATATATACTAATACAGTTTTAAATACATCGTCAGTATGACACATAAAAAAAAACGTAACTTTAAACTGATATCTCAAAAAAAGATAGCACTGAAATCCAATCACTCACCAGAGACGCGAAAACATATTTCTGGTCTTTTTCTTGGAGGAACACAAAGACATCCGAAAGAAGAAGTGCATGGACATCTAAGGATAAAAAAAAACAGTAAACATTACATTCCAAAACATTACATTTTTATATTTAGAAGAACAACTAATAATGTAATATTATATACGTGGAAATATGCAATATTTTGTATATACCTTTAAATTTGTATTTAATCTTATAAAATAGTGGAAATAAAATAAAAATGAACCCTAAAATAAAATACAATTAAAAATTAGAGTAAATTAAAGTAACGTAACGTAAAGTAAAATATAATAAAATATTTAACATTGGTGACTTTGTCCTCTGTGATTATTAAAATTATAATTCAGTATTAACTTTCTGTTGCTTTAATTACTGACTGCTAGCTAAATGGTTTATTCACCTTTTCCTTCAAAAAGTGAAAAATGTCATTACAATCACACATCATTACTGACACACTCTCAAAAACCTCACTTGGAGGCTGATTTCAGCACATGGAATCTTTAAGACATTTAATTTTTTTGAAATATAAGAATCACCCATTTATAAAAGTTGTAAGAGGTGGACAGTTTTCTCTTCTATCCACTGCTGAAGAAATAAGATCCATCAAGATTTACGGTAAGAAGAGTACAATGTAAAAAAAATTCCGTAAAATTTACGGTAAAAAACCAGCAGCTGTGGTTGCCAGATATTTAGGTTTTATGGTTATAACTTAAATTTACAGTTAAATACCGTAAGTTCATTAACTGATAT
>NW_015521608.1:0-1983 GCF_001515645.1 Sinocyclocheilus grahami | reverse complement strand
ATACAAAAAACTGGAAGGGGGCCAACACTTTTTCACACCACTGTAGGCTACCTACAGTATACAGTTTCTCCATAGGTGCTGCACTTAAATCGTAAATTTGTTTTGAATGACCTTTCGTCATTATTTGCAGCATCAAATGGAGTTGTGCTTGCAACTGAAAAGAAACAGAAGTCCTTACTGTATGATGAACAGAGCGTGCACAAAGTTGAGCCCATAACCAAACACATTGGCATGGTGTACAGTGGAATGGGTCCTGACTACAGGTATGAAACAACAGTGCAGTATTTATTTCAAACCGATAGCCGATTTGTTCTAAAAATGAAACTCTTAAAATAAGCCCTTCTTAAAGGAGCAGTGCACTCATAAATGGAAAATCTGTTATTTGTTATCTGGATGGTCTGTAAGGAATGACTCTGGGAATGATCTCTCTTGACAGGGTGCTGGTCAGGAGAGCAAGAAAGCTGGCGCAGCAGTATTTCCTGGTATACCAAGAGCCAATCCCCACAGGCCAGCTGGTACAGAGAGTGGCTTCTGTTATGCAAGAGTACACACAGTCAGGGTATGTTGACTTCTTTCTATCTTTTATTATACCTTACTTTAATTAGAGCTCTTGTAGTAATATTAGTGTCATGTTTTGTAGAGGTGTGCGGCCGTTTGGAGTCTCTCTTCTCATTGCCGGTTGGGACGAAGACAGACCATACTTATTTCAGTCAGACCCATCGGTACAACAAATAACAATATCAAGTTTTACATCACTGTTTGTTCTTAATTCAACATGCAACCATTTATGTTGTGAAACCATGTCTGAATGGTGATATCCCACAGGGAGCATACTTCGCCTGGAAAGCCACAGCAATGGGAAAGAACTATGTGAATGGAAAAACATTCCTTGAAAAAAGGTATCGAAGTAATACACTTTTTGAATTTATTGTAGTGTATAAGATGGAAATGATTTTGCAAAAGATTTACAGCGTGGCTTTGTACAATTTCATTACAGATATAATGAAGATCTGGAACTTGAAGACGCTATACACACTGCCATCTTAACGTTGAAGGTGAGTTCATCTCTAAATAACCTCATATATCAGATTGCTCAAAACAAGATCTATAGCATTTTCTTTTTCTTACAGGAAAGTTTTGAAGGGCAGATGACCGAGGACAACATCGAGGTGGGCATCTGTAATGAGGCAGGATTTCGCAGACTGTCACCTGCTGAGGTGAAGGATTACCTGGCAGCAATTGCTTAAACAACAGCACTACATCTGCATACACAGTTTACCATTTCGGTTTGGTTGTTCATTTGAATGCTGCATTTTTTGCTGCAACTGATTTCTCTATAAAAGTATGCATATTATTAACAAATGTTACATCCTGCGTATTTCACTATGACATTTCTTTGTGATTTTTGTACCTGACTGTAATTATGAATGACCTTGTAAGGTGTCGTGTGGAATCTGAACTGTTTTATTAGTAAAGAAAAAAAGTGTTTGACAGGCAACAGATATGTATTTCAAGGCCTGCTTCGTCACAGTACTGTCCATGCTAATGGGATCTTTCCCTGAGGCTCAGTTCATGTACATTTTTCAACATCAAAAATCAAAAAAAAAAATCTCACTCCAAAGTGTTGAACAAAATCTGAAAGGTTGTAAACCTCTCCATAGCCCACTCCAGCATCCATGCAGATGAAGTCATCGAGATTCATTTTAGATTCTGTGAAAAGAACACATACAGTGTAAGAGGAAGAAGAACTCCAATCATGATATTTACAGAATTGTGGCAAATAACAAGACAAATAATTTTACAACAAACCTGATGTCTCTAAACATGGGTATGGTGGGGACGGCATACGCCAGTTCCCATCTGAATCCTTCATATGTGACCGATCAGAAGCAAACTTTTTCAAGTAGGTGTGGCCTGGTATGACACGAAGTTTCCTGAAACGCAGCAGATAACCGTTGATATGGCTAGTATTATAAACTTTTT
>NW_015521607.1:0-1984 GCF_001515645.1 Sinocyclocheilus grahami | reverse complement strand
GCCGCAATTCAGCTCAACATCAGAGAGCAGTAGGAAGAAAGATAGTCAGATACAGAGAGAAGCAGGAAAGATGACGTGATTCCTTGAGGCTTCAAACAGAATAAGAAAGATTTGAGATTCACTCTGAAGACACGCCTACAACATCACATGCACAAAACTCACAGGCAAGCACACAGTATCAGCCCACATCTAAGAAGGGATTTCCCAGAAAACAACAGTACAGTACAGCTGGTGGGTCGATCTCAGACACAGACCTACAGAAATTCACCATGGGAACCATAGTTCCAAATCACCAGATCACCATAGTTATGGGAGTTATTGTTACAACAATATAACTTTTGTAACTTGGTGTTGTTATTGTTAACTAGAACCAATAAAAATTATTTTTGTTAATTGAAATAAAAACAGAAATATTGTATGAAAACATAAACTTAAAAAATATAAATGAAAATTAGAAATGTTGCCTTGGCAGCTAACCAAAATAAAATAAGAAATTTAACAATTTAACTGAAATAAAATAAGTTTAAATCAATGTACTAAAATTACTAAAATTGAAATAAAAATGAATTAAAGATTAATGTAAAAATTATTTGGAATTACAAACACTAAAATATAATAATAACAAATAATTAAAAATACAAGCACATAACAAAATTACTATAACTTAAAAATAAAAAACTACAAATATAAAATAAAAGTTAATTTAAAATATTAATAACTATCATTACTCCGAGACTTAGCTTTCATAACTCAGCATCAACTTGTTTTAAATTTGTGTGCGTAAGTATCTGTGTATATAGTTGTTGTTTTTTAATAATTATCATAGCTTAATTATTATATTTTATTAAATAACTAAATGTGATATTTTAATTTTAATTCGTTTTTTAAATTTAATTTCTAATTTTACAAGTTTTTTATTTAATATAGTTAGAGAGAGGAAAAAATGGCAGAAAATGACAGAAGAAAAAAAAGAAAGCCTTCCATATTAATTAAAGGTGATTTTACAGTAGTAACTCCTTCTTGCAGGAATTATGGTTACCATGGTAAATTATTTATTAAGACGGTGGTCAAGTGTCATTTTGCTACTTGTAGTTTCAGCTGTCTTTTAGATTAGAGAATCGTCATTTTTTTTCACAAAAAGAGGTCAATCAACTATACCTTTATCAGCTGAAGCAACCCATCCCATGCCAGTTGCTGTTTCCATGGCAATGACCACCATGCCAGCGCCCCTGACAACCAAAAAGATGGACTGTTTCTTCAACCGTGACTCATCACACAACCAAAGCTCTCAAGCTAATCCAAAATTCAGCTTTTACCACACCTGGCAAAAAATACAAGACATAAGCCTTAAAAATAGCAATTAACTGACCAATTACTCACTACAGTTGCATTTGCTGAGTGTGAATTTTGGACCCTGGGTGTCGCTACGTGAAGGTGGAGTTAGATAGAGGACGTGTTTGGAATGCGTGTTAAAGTATTTTAAACACATTTGAAAGATTGCAAAACACTTATAACTGCAAAACGGTTTACAAAACACATGCGGTTTAACTCTGCCAGAAAGTTTTCTCAAACACGCTTGACTTTATGCGTTGTGACGGAGCATGTTTCAAGTAATGCTGAGTAGATCTCTGCCCGTCCTGTCGCCGTAGTCATAGTCTCATTTTAAAACTGCCTGTGTTCCCGTGGAAATGCACTTAGTGGAAGTGAAGCCCGGGACGCCGTGATGTCAGGACTTTAAGAGTGTTTGTGTAACATCGTAAAGCTTCAAACTGCCTTCCAGCGACCGGATGCATTCTGATGCATTCTGATGCATTCTGATGCATCTAATGCTGATGCATTCAGGAAAATTAGCATGATTCCATATCAAAAGGAAATTGTGTCATCCTCAGGGCATCCAAGATTTTTCATCAGGACAGATTTGGAGAAATGTAGCATTACATATCAATGGATGCTCTGCAGTGAATGGGTGCCGTCAGAATGAGAG
>NW_015521606.1:0-1469 GCF_001515645.1 Sinocyclocheilus grahami | reverse complement strand
GAGTAAACACATGTTGATATTGAGTCTAGAGCTACAGTAAGATCATGTTCACACACAACGCTCTGCACTGACTCCTGATTTCTGTCTCCATGGCAACACCAGAGCTGTCACTCAACACATGGAAACAAAGTAACTGGAGTAACTTATTTGAAAAAGTAACTCAGATATCTCCCTCTAAATGAAAAAGTAATGCAGTGACGACTCAAAACAAGCGTGATCTGTGAGCTGTGTAAGTGAGAGTACCTTCCAGATGTGCAGCGAGCAGCTGTAGGCCGTCAGCAGATGCTGCTGCTGTTTGAGAGACGAGCGCTCCTCTGTGAGAGCCAGCAGTGTGTGCGATCGCATCAGACGCTCCAGACGGCCCACCGAACGCACGTCACACAGACACGGGCCTGACGCCTCTGACGGGACAGGGCAAATCAGCAGGAGTCAAAACTTTGGGATAATTCAGATTTTGTTTTGTTTTGAAGCTCTCGTCTGCTCACCAAGGCTGCATATATTAAATCAAAAATACTAAAAAGTACTATTTAAAATGCCTGTTTCTATGTGAATATGTGTTAAACTGTAATTTATTGCCATGATCAAACCTGATTTTCAGCATTATTACTCCAGCCTTCAGTGCAAGGGTGTAGAATTTATTAGAGATGCTATGACATGTCCCTACCAATATCCAGTGACTACTAAATTGCAACTAAGAATCATTTTGATCAAACAATTAAAAATATGTGCATGTAACCACTGCTGTTGAAATAGGTCACACCATTGATATTAGCTGAGAGATCAAAGAAATGCACTAGAAAACTGCCCATTTTCAGGGATGCACATATTATACATGTATGGAGTAAGAACATTATTTATTTAATTTGTTATTTGACAGAGACAACGGACGGTCAAAGAACTGCTCCAGAAGTAGCTACAGAGCTGTCCCTGGTCAGGAAAGTTTTAATGATTTCAAGCTCCCATCTGCCGGTGTATGTAAAGGTAATGCAGTCACCGTCTGTGTTCTGTGTGTCTGTGAACAGCAGCATGTCTACGGCCCACTCGATCTGCAGACGGACGTCAGTCACAGGAAAGTGTGTGGCATACAGCCACTCGCCAAACTCCAGCAGAACCTCCACCTTCTGCCACTGAGCCCCCGGAGACTGAGCAAACACACAGAAGAGCCGAGTCAACTAACACTGACCAACAACAGCTGTCAGGAACCTCTGGCTCATGGTTCACACAGAGGAAAAAAAAAAACTTTTTTTTCCTAGTAAGATTTTTTGCATGGTGAATTTTAAAAAATATATAATTAAACATGCATTAAAAAAAATCCCATAAATTCTCAGTACTCAAAACTGTCATTATCAGATACAGTCTTTTTAAGGGAAATTTGCTGAATTTTCATGAAAATATGGTCAAAATTTAAATAATATACAAATGATAAAAAAACGAACAGGTTTCTCATAACCTTAAAAACATTTGATCTA
>NW_015521605.1:0-1992 GCF_001515645.1 Sinocyclocheilus grahami | reverse complement strand
CTTTAAAAACAAGCAAAAATGATAAATATAATTTAGACAGATCATTAGAGTAGTATAACTAAGAAATAAGTCTTAATATCTTGTGCAATTTTGCCTCTCAGTTAAATTGGTTTTAGATATTTTATTGGAAAATGATCATGTAAATGTAAAACAGTCTATACATTTCAATGTTTAAACTGGATGACTTTGGAGACTTCGTCCCGAGTTCGAATCTCGGCTCGACGAGGACCTTTCCTGATCCCGCCCCCCTCTATCTCCCACTTTGCTTCCTGTCTGCTCTCCGCTATTGTGTCAGGCAAAAAAAAAAAATGAATGAATCATAATTGACTCATGTTTGACTCTTTTTGAGGCCAGCATCTCAAATAACTGATGTTGATAAATAGAAAATAACCTACAAAATAGTATTGCTTTCAAAAATACTAGACTTAATTTTATTTTAAATAGGCCTATTGTTGTTGATGAGTCGGTCTTTCTTGTTTTGCTGTTTTTAATTCATTAATTCCAATCGTTTCTTTTCATACTTACTAGACATCAGTTGTGTATTTCTATTTCCCAAAGATAAATATACAACACATTACATTTGAATTTCAAATTCACGTTCAGGTGGGAGCATGCCTTCAGATCAAAGGCAAAGCAATCAAAATGCTTTGCTTACCAGCAGCAACTTTGATGTCCCCTCACAATGCTCTCATTGTAGCTCAGGGCACTTGTATAATGGACAGTTTTTCTTTCGCTTCCCACAAATCTTCATGCAAATAAAACACATCCTAGAGTCATCTATTTGAGTCAGTCCATCCATCAATTGGCCAAAAAAAGACAGAAAGAACAAAAAGATGGATTCAACTGTAATAGAAAACGTGCTGTCAGTCGTTTGTCATCTTGTGGAATAACCAAAACTATATTGCATGATAACGGTAACATTGAATTCCTCATGTGTATTGATGATTGTTATGTCTTCATTCCACTGATTAGGTGGTCCCATGCTGTACTGGGCAAGACCAGCATGTTTATTGTTCCGTTACCTAATTAAATTTGGCCCCATCTGACTTTTCGAGCAAACTGAACAGATATATGAATGCCATGACAGAGACTCGGTTTAATAAGATATTGCATTATCAGCCGCCACAGTTGAATAACATTAATGATCTCGGTGTTAACAAGTGATTTAATTATTTTACTACATTTCTTTATCAAATTCAAACAACTGATGACCTGTTAGAGTGCATAACAATACCGGTATATTAAGAATTATTCTTAATTATTCATATATTTTAAATACTTTAATATTAAATGTGAAACAAGTTTATTATTTTACTTCGTTAAATGTTAATATATACAGTATGTAAAATATTAAATCGTTTTTACTATACGCACAGACGAAAGTGTCAGAAGTACTACTGATGTCTATATAGAAATTGTTAAGTATCTGTCCTCAGTATTCTGAGAAAAGAGCAGACAGATTACTCTATGAAGCACTGAAGATGCTGTCAGTATCATCTGGATTCGACCTTTGAACTCATTGAAGAATTGAACAATATTGAGGTCAGGGTGACCCCAGCACTAGAGGATCAGATATCTACTGCAGACATCATTTTCTCTTTCAATTTAGAAAGTGATATCTTCAGCTGTGAGTAAATCAGCTGGTAATGTGTCACACGCACACACAGACATTAACAGGCATTTACACACACACATCAAATGCATTTCATACAGTCATTACATGAACAAGTAAATTGCTTGGGTTGGCCTGTAGTGACAAAAAGCTATTTTTTTCTGGCACACAACATGGTATTTATCTCCCTTACATTCATACTTTTAACTTTGAGGCTAAAAAGAGACATAGTTGTAACCTAACCTAACAATAAATAAAAAACATTTCTCACTCTACATTTTGATTTAAACTTAATTGAGATTTCAAACTGAACATTGAGTGGTTATGTGTACGATGTTTACACACACACACACACACACACACACATATATATATATATA
>NW_015521604.1:0-1992 GCF_001515645.1 Sinocyclocheilus grahami | reverse complement strand
TCACAGGAATAAATTACATTTTAAAATATATTAAAATTGAAAACAAATTTTACATTTATTTTATTTTAAATGTTAATAATATTTTACAGTATTACTTTTTTACTGTATTTTCAATACAAAATGCAACTTTGGTGAGCATAAGGGCATTTTTGAATGGTAGTGTATACATGAAAAATATTGAAAAATAAATGATGAAAATATGTGAAATTGGTAAGCTATATTACAGCCATATTAAGCTATATTAAATATAATGTAAAAGCTAACATGAAACTCCTACTCAGTGTGTAGGGAGCAGTAAACATAGGGACCCTATGAATAGGAACACTGCTTCTGTCCCACTCTTTCCTGTTTTTTAAATTCCAATCATACACAAACGCTCAGTGTCCATGTGGGCCGGCACTACATTCAACCTAAAAAGCCTATTTGATCAGTCTCCACACATTTCTCATCTAGGATGTATTTTCTTTTTCTATTTTTTATCTTCAAAAATCCCCCTTGTGCACTGCAGCTCTTCGGATTTTGTGTTTCAGCTGTTTTGCTACAAGAATGTGAATCAGAGAGCATATACATGAGTGTGTGTGTTTAACTTTACTCTTTGCTGCATACCCATGTACACACACACACACACACACACACACAACAAACAACTGCTAACAGCACAGCAGCGGCACACAAAGAGCCTGCTGGAAGTAACCTATGCAGCCAGCATGTTAATGTCATCCAGCGTTAAGGAGTCGTGTACATCTGTGTGTGTGTGTGTTGGTATGAGTGAGTGAGTGTGGTTGCCCCTCAGCGTAATGACAAACAGACTCAAACAGAGACCAGAAAGCCGCCCAGTGGCCGTGTTAGATGTGCTGTTCTCCTTAGATTCTGTGAATACCTGCCGATCGTTCCCCACGGTGCTAATAAACCCTGTGACCTGCTGCTTTGCTCATTTGTGCTTGTACACTTGTTAATATTTATGCTGCCATTAAACATTAATGCCAAGAGCCAATATCACGACAGACACTCTAATCAAATTCAACTTAACTTATCTCATAAAGTCGCTATTTGTTTCACTGCTGCCTCATTATTCTGCGATTTACAGTCCACAAACATGACGCAAAAATGTTTCTGTGTGGGCTTGTTGGGTCTATTTATGGAAATCTGCCTGCATTACATTCATGAAATGTATGAGTGTGTGTTTGTGTAATAGTGATGTTACATTTATCTTTCCCTGTTGGACAGCAATGGGAACCAGAGCACAGCAGAAGTGAGGTCACCTTCCCATCTGAAACAACAAGGACATGTTTGTTGGGGGAGGAGATGGACAGGAAGTGTGTGTTAAGTGTTGAGGTCCCTCTGGATAACTAGTGTTGTTCTCACGGGGGTCTTAATAGCATCTCAGGGGAGCGGATCCTGATCAGTTTACCTCGTGTTGTCTCTCCAATGTCGCTTTCTTCCTGACCCTATCTCTTTTTCTCGCTCTGATATGACACATGCGACAGGTAAGAGAGATTGACGGCGCCGGGTAACGCGGAGAGCGTCTGTGTTCACACGCATTCCCAGAATCCTGCTGGGTTTTGAATGGCGGGTCAGCTCCCGTTAGCTCCTGTGTCCTGCTGAACAAACAAACTTTTATAGGGTCGCAAACAGCCTCCCTCACACAAACACATGAGTAAACATATCTGACCCTTCCTGAGTACTGCATGAATAAAGGAATGTCCACTCACACAAATACATGCGTTTACCTAGCTGACATCAATAGACTTCTATTGCTTTTATTCAAAGCTACTTGTAATGACTATGGACTAAAGGTCCGTTCACACCAAGCATGCAGATAACGATAAAGATACAGTTCTGAAAATCATTCTCAATGTTAAAGAATACCCACACCATAGCTATAATGATAAAGGCATAGAGAAATTCTATTGTTGCAATCACTTTCAGAACGATTTTTTCCAGCTTATGAACGATAAAAACATTGACAGCCAATCAGAATCAATCCTGCTA
>NW_015521603.1:0-1993 GCF_001515645.1 Sinocyclocheilus grahami | reverse complement strand
GTACTCGAGGATTTCTAGCCCTTCAGAGCAACAGGGACCGGCTTATTAAATGCTCCTGCCGCAATGCCTGCGAGCTAGCCGAGATTAATATCAGCGTAACCTGTTACTTAATTCATTATGGGGATACAGGCTAATTTGATTTGATATTATTTTAATAAAGTTCTGTGATATATAAGATTGTTTCAGGCTATCAAAATAATTTTCCAGTTATTACAGTTATTCAACCAAGTCCTTTGATAGCAGCAGTTGGTCCTGGCCTGTCCTCAATACATTAAGCCTTGAATGATTCATCGCTGCTCAGAAATGTTAAGCTGGAGGAGCGATGTGTTGATGTGCTGATGTTTTCCACCACTCTTTATGGGGGGGGAAACGAGAAAAAATTATAGGGTGTAGAGAGAGCGAGGGGAATATTTCCGCATGCACCAGGCTTGTACGTGTCGACACGCCACTCTGGATGCCTGAAAAACTCCTCTTTTTACATTTGGAGGGCCATCGTTCATTAAAGATCTCTGTCGTGTATCACTGAAGCCATGGCGCTTAGATCGGATGGGCCGCGACCAACACGTGCTGCAGAAAATGTGTCTCCTCTGTGCGGGGGGCTTGTAAATCGATGGCATATAATCGCTCGGTCTGCAACGCTATATGTTAACTCAGCGAGTCATGCTGACTGCAGGCTTTTATAATATGAAATGCTTGATATGCTATTAAGATTTCCATTAAAACGTATGTGTGGAGTGGCCAACCTCACACAATACTGTACTTTACAGTAAAAGACAGCAATGTATTTTACAGTGTCTGTGTCATTTTCACTTACAAAATATAATTACAATGCTTATAATAATGAGCACATTATATAATAATAATATTTTAGCAGAATGGACACAAATTGTTTTTCATTATACTTACTATTATTATGTTCAATCAAATAACAATTATATTTAGAACTTTTGTATTTGTATGTTTTAAGTACTACCGTTTCTAAGAGTGGCTTATTGCATAAGTAACATAACTTGCATAAAATAAAATATTTTATCTTAGGAGTATGTGAAATATTTGGTCAATTGAGATAATGTGTTGAAAATCCTCTTTATTTCTTAACTTCATTATAGAGGTGTGGCCATATGTGAATTGGCATAATTGTGAATCACTCAACTACTATCCTAATTTATCCTAATTTGGACTTTTTTCCCCTCACGCTTATTTGTATCTCAGATAAAAATGAGTGTTGTATATTTGTGTTACGTGTGTTGGGGTGCAGGGCTGAAGGATAAGAACCACCTACCCTTTAAAGCTCTTCATCTGGAGAGAGAGACAGGGAGGAAATGGCTGCTATTAAAGAGTCTGCAAGGGTCTGCTCTCAGTAAAACAACACTCACATTGTCTGACCCTGTCTGTGATCTCCCGGACCTTACTGTAGTTTTTTTGCACACAGACTTCCCACATAACCTGCCAGCACAGCAAAGCACTCCATTCAGTCTGAAACCAGCACTCCCTTCAAAGAAAGAAAAGAAAAAAGTGTACCAAAGAAACAGAACAAGAACTGTAAATATTCTTGTACTTTTATCTCTTGTGCCTTTTGTTTGTTTTTAGATTTCAAGTTAAACACAATTTCACGTATTTGGGTCAAAGGTCAACCAGTAACTGTAATGTTTTATACTGTGGCACAGTATGCTCAGCATTCTTTGTGTCTGAGGTCAAATAAGAGCACATTTGATCAAATCGGATTACTCTCTAGTACTATTTATGTGTGTGAAATGCATTTTGGGTATACATAGTTGATTGTAGTTGCAGATTTTGCTAAAAAAATTGCATATACCATTGTTATATTTGGTTGTATTAAGTTGTTTGATACTGTCTACACTTCCTTTGGCACTTTACACGTCCTTTTTACCTTGACCACAATTAATATAACACACAGTGCAAAACTGTTAAAATTAATTAAACTGGTGTCATAAAACTATACCAAACAATTAATTTTAATACCCCCCCCCCC
>NW_015521602.1:0-1994 GCF_001515645.1 Sinocyclocheilus grahami | reverse complement strand
CACCTATCCTCGTTTCAGGTGTGCTGAGTTTACGTTGATTGAGCAGAAATATGTTTGAAATTAGAAATATATTAGAACATCTGCTTTAGAACCAGAACTCTCAGTTTTTTAATAGAGTCTCGTACTCTTTGAGCGTGACAGTATTGATGGTGTTTGTGTGTTTTTAGGAGCACGGGCACTGCGCAGATTTCCATCCTAGCGGTTCGGTTGTTGCCATTGGTACTCACTCAGGGAAGTAAGTGATCTCTGTCATCTCTAGTCAAGTTGACATGAATAACTAACACTTTTAAATAACACATTTAACATAAAAATGGTTTGACGGCTGTAGTGCAGACATCGTTTTGTTTGCGTCTCAGGTGGTATGCTCTGGACGCAGAGACGCGAGACCTGGTGGCCATTCACACAGACGGCAATGAGCAGCTGTCATTAATGCGCTACTCTCTCGGTGAGTAGGAGTGTTGTTTGTTTACACACTCTGTTTTTTTTTCTCTTGCATTTCTGTGTTGAGCAGACAGCCAAATGTCTCTCTGTCTCTCCTCAAGATGGCACGCTGCTGGCAGTGGGATCACATGATAACTTCATTTACCTCTACACGGTGTCGGATAAGGGACGCAAGTACAGCAGATATGGGAAATGCACTGTGAGTATCTAACATTCACGTAACTCTTTGTGTTCTAGCATTAAAAAAAGAAAAGAAAATCATGAAATATATATATTTTTGTGTAGACTGTTATAAATATAACAATATAAAGATTACATTTTCAAAGGTTAGAAGAATTTGCAACATGCATTTTAAATGTATTTGTCATCAAGCCATAAATAATGAATTGAGATTTATTTTGCAATTCATATAATTGTTTTATGGCTGTATTATTGTCTATTTTCACTGTTCCCTTTTCTGCTGGATTCGAGGGGTCAGGGCAGAGTGGAGAATAAAACTTTACAGTGCGTGACCGTTTGCCCATGTCTGACCTGGGTCTCGTTTCGCTCGACTGTACTCCATCAACACACTCTGAATCACACTACTGTTCTTTTGATTCTTCACGTTTTCTTGCATTTTTTTGTATTTTTCTGTGCAGCTTTTCAGCAGTTGAGAAGTTTAATGTCATTAACATCTGTGCTCGATCACAGTAATAATAGTCATTCTCTGAAACGGGTGCCTTACAGAGTACATTTCTATGTATTCATGCTCTGACCATAAAAAAAATAAATAAAGTTCTGTCATGTACTAATATGTTGCTTTGAACCAGAATTCATGGACACAAATGAATTATCCAGTTTAATGATTTATATATATAAAAATATAATGTGATTGAAATATCGTGAATGGAAAAATCAATGCAATTTGTCATGACAAAATGTTGAATTTTGAATAGAACTATGACTGGCTATACAGACATATAAAAAAACACCAGTTTGAAAAGTTCAGGAATGTTTAAATGTTTTTTTAAAGAAGTCTCTATCACATCATCATCATCATCATCACATAATGCTTTAATGAAATACATCTATAATTAATCTAGAATGAATACATTTTATCTTAAAAACACTTAAAAAAAAAAAAAAACAACAGATTTCTGTATTTAGTGCTCTTCATTAAACATGGACACAAATGGTTCTCCTTTTATAGAATAACCCAATTATGATATTACTGATGGAAGCGAAATCATTTTCACATGGTCAGTTTTTTTCAGTGCGTGTGATAGTCTGTCCTTTGATGACACGTCATAAAGAGAGTGAAGGAACACCGGTTTTGAAATGGCTGAAGATGTCAGTGTGATTTCAGCAGACAGAATGAAAGCATGCCTCTCTTTCAGCACTCTTGACTGCCTGACGCGTCTGAGCTTCCAGAGGGAATTCAGACATTGTGGGAGCGCTGGCCTGTGGTTTTATTGATGCTGGCAGACGAATCGCTCATGTGTCTGTCAGCGTAGCTGAACCATGTTACTCACAGACAGATGAGAGCAGATGAACACTTACAGTGGCCTCAAAAC
>NW_015521601.1:0-1994 GCF_001515645.1 Sinocyclocheilus grahami | reverse complement strand
CGCTGGTGTCAACATAGTTTATCGATGCATGAATGCTGCTGGTGAGATTTGCGAAATCTTAGCATTCAAGTCCGAGTGTGCTTTTATTTGAATGAACATGCTTCTGAATCGTAGATATTTACAAATATAAATGCGCACACTCACACACAGACGTGTGTGCACACACAGCTTTTCTGGCTGCAGCTCAAACATTATGACCCTCAATTCAGCCACAAAATCAGCTTTTAAAGACGGCCTTTTCAAATGGAAATATATTTGTCCGTCAAAAGGGTTTGTGTGTGTGTGAAGAGCTGGGTTAGATTTGATGGTAATCGTTTCCTCTCTCCTGTGCTTGACCTGATAAGGGTGTGGAAAGCCTCCTCTCCTCTCCCCCTGTCCCCCCTTTCACCCAGCACACCTCCTTTATTCTGTATCTCATCTGCAGATTATCTTTCCCTCTCAACCAGATATTTGAACTGACTGGGGATTTTTGGGTGATGGTAGATTGAATTTAATTTATTAGATTTTAATTTCCTTTAATGTTGTAAATTAAATATTTATTTAGTATATTTTAATGATATATATATATATATATATATAGTTGTATATAATTTGTGTTGATGCATGTTAGTCTGATCTTTGAATCTTTGAATGCACTGTTAGAAAATTTCTGAAAAATCAGTCTCTAAACATTCATGTCAAAGTAGTGTGTTAATTGTCAGATCCAGACTCTGCGTTCACGTCTTCAGTGAGCCTGCATTTAGTAAGTTGTTTGACTGGCAGAACACCAAACACACCAGTGGTTCTCACGTCTTTCTTCTTTAACTAACTGTGTTTTGACAGTCAAATATATCCTAGTACAGCTACCCGCATACATGCAGACAGAAAGATTAATATATTCAAGATCTGTCAAACAATGTGTCAAGGGGTGCCAGTGAAGTGCGTTACAACAACGTTGACATATTAATTTTACACAAGAAAGTAGTTTCTTCTGCGTATCCTTGTGTTCTCTTTCTTTCTTTCCTAAACTGAAAATTTAGTTTTTTTTTTTAACTATTTTTTTAAATTATTATTATTATTATTAGTAGTAGTAGTAGTATTTTTCACACTTATTTGTTGAAAAGGTCCAGATGGGACAGGAAATTATTGGGGACAGAATCAAGCCTGCATCTTCTTTGCACTGTGCAACATGTTACTGGAATTTTTCTGAAGACTTCATGAAATAAAAATTGGTGATTTCTGAAAGGTCGTGTGACACTGAAGACTGGAGTAATTGATACTGAAAATTCAGATTTTACATCACAGGAGTAATACAATTTTAAAATATATTAAAATAGAATGCAGTTATTTTAAATTGTAATAATATTTCACATTTATTGTTATTGCTATTTTTCTGCATTTTTGATCAAATGCAGCTTTGGTGAGCATAACTACTTTTGAACAGTATAGTGTAGATATTTATCCATATGTATCAGTATAGCTCATATGCTCTTAAAAATATTTTTAGGGTCTTAAATGTGCAACAGATTTTTGAAGATTATTATTATTATTAATATGGGCACTTATTTCAGTGATTTTTTTTTTTTTGTGCAAATTTGAAAAAAAAAAGGCCTCTAGGTTGCTTTTATTAAGACAACATAAATGGTAAGCATAAATAAATTATAAATTAATTACATCATAAATTAATTACATTTTTGATCAATAATCTTCACAATAAACATTCCTACCACCATATAAAACTGTCCATAAGCCTTTAGATATGTAGCCTTGGTGCATTAATATAAAATACAGATACATTTTCAAATTACAATTATTGCAGTCATACAGTTGCGTGTATATTTTGTGTGTGTGCGAGTGTATCTATATATAGTTTCTATAACTTGTATTAGCAAGCTTGTTTTTCAGGTGGTTTATATGGCTAGTTTAAGGCTCTTTGATAACAATGAAAGAAAATTGACTTTTCTAGAGCAGTAGTAGCTTTGTGTTGTTGCTCATTGTGTGTGTTATCATCTCTC
>NW_015521600.1:0-1995 GCF_001515645.1 Sinocyclocheilus grahami | reverse complement strand
CCAACTGAACATGCAGAATAAAATGTGTGTCGGGTCGTGGAATATCTGAGGAGTGAGGTACTGTAATCAGGTGATTGTCCACATTGGTCAGCGTGTATCATTGCAGTGTGAACTGGCCTGTATAATAATGATACTTTTGATTTCCTGAACCCTTGAATGCATAAATGGGGTCATAAAACATCAGAAAAAATAAGTACTCAACACACTCCACAGCTCACATGATAATGCTAAATTGGCGGCGGATGTAGTACATTCAGATTGCATTCATACTAATCACATTCATGTTTGATGATATTTCTCCCATACTGTACACATGTATACTTTTTTAAGTATGTACAAGCTATTCAGACAGTATGTGATTTCAGATGCAGTAGATGAGTAGAGAAAGGCCACAGCAAAGGACAGCTGACGGCCCAAACAAAGGAAGAGGTTTAAACTCTGCCCAACAGATATGCTTAGAAAGCTACAAATCTGATGTGAAATGTTGTCTCTGCCTTAAAAGAACATTTTCACATGGTCTGTGAGAAATGTGGAGAGTGAAGGCTCAGTCGAGAACATACTTTAGATCTAAATTAGTTTGGAGTTTGTTTAGGAAAAGTCTTCTTTTTACATGCATATATAAAAGTGGACAAATAAAGATGTTTGATATATTAAAACATTTGTACCATCAATTGTTTTAGATATTTCAATAAGTCACCTATTTTTCTTTTTCATTCATTCCATTTTGACCCCTTTATGCATCTGTGCTGTTTTTTTGGTTCGTGCATTCTAAGGTTAACATGATGTTGTGTTCCTCAGTGTTTTTTGGGACACTTTTGATGCTGTTGAGTTTGAGTCCACAGCACGGACATCTGAAGAACTTCGTGTACTGCTGCGTAACCTGGAAAGGAATGAGACGAGAGGAGCTGAGTGACTTAATGAGATCAAATTAACCTCTGAAACTCATGAACAAGAATGGAGTTTATTTATAATAAATGTTTAAATAATGTATAATGTTTAGAGACTAGAGTTGAATTTCTGAAGTAAATATTGAAGCTTTACTGTCTCTGGACAGTATTTTTTTTTAAATAAATGGGCCTAAATGTTTGTTGGAGTTTGAAAGGAGTAATGCTGTGCAGACAGACAGCAGATCAAAGGCATTCTGTGTTTGTTTAAATTAGAATTTTTGACAGTCGGAGTTTGAATAATTTTGGTTCCTTTGAACATTCCGTCACAGGAAGGAAATGGAACAGTAACAGATTAAACACACTGACATTCTTTTCTAAAAGTCACAGATTACCACAACAGAAACAGGACCTCAGTGAAAACAACTGTAAAAGTGTTTCATGTCCGGATTTCTTATGGAATATGATGGTAAAATGAGTAAAGGTCTGACCTCACTATTGAGGACACAATACATCAGGAAAGATGAAGATTCAAGATCAGGAAGAGGATCTCCAGCTCCTTACTGACATTAGTGAAGAAACCCAGAACCCAGGAGCAACCAAGAACCACAAACTGAGCCAGTGTTGAAAGACTATTTCATGTTAACTTTTTAATTTTGTATGCAACGTTGGATTTTTATCAGATTTTTATCAGATAGCAGAAAGGTTACATAAGCCCTGAGCAGTTTTATTTCCTTCTTAAAAAATAAAATAAAATAAACTCACTCTTCCCTGTTGTAGCCTTCAGGTCCCAGCACAACGCAACCTCGCATCCAATCACGCAGAGGACTCCACTTATAAAGGGCAAAGGTCAACAGAGCCAAACTGATGAACACCAGTCCCACGATCACACACACCACAATCGCCAGATGTGAGTCGCTCTGAGAAAACATGTGAGAGAACATGAGTGCCAGATCTGTGCTGTTCTCAGTGTTCACTAGAAATGTTGATCATCTACTGTAGATTGAATTTGAATTATGCTAGTGCGTTCAATGCTTCAATATTTTGAGAAGGTTTGACTTGTTCTCTTTCGCACCTCTGACTGATGGCTGGTTTGCACAAGAGCGAATGT
>NW_015521599.1:0-1995 GCF_001515645.1 Sinocyclocheilus grahami | reverse complement strand
TGTATTTGTCATCTCGTGTCTGATCTTATGTCTGAGTTGTCTGTAATTTACCTTGTTATCTGTTGCTTGCGTTTTGGATTACCTTTTGCCACGTTTTGTTCTGTTTTGATTATTTTGTTACTTTCAATAAACTGCAACTGGATCTTCCCTTGTTCCTCCCGGCATTCCTATAAGACAAAACAGGCAACCAATCTGGTTATTTTAAGCATAAATTTAAGAATTTGAGAAATTAGCATTTATACATTAAAAACATTGAAACTATGCACTACTAAATTAAAGAATTACAGAACTAAATTAAGAAAATAAAATGAAGTGGTACATTTGTATTTAAAGCATTGTCTCTCATGCAATTAAATTAATTCTTTATTTCAGACCCATAGGTCCATAACAGAACATTATTTCAAAGATCAAGGACATTTTTCCTCCCATGTATCATGGTATTGCCCTAACCTGAAGCAGTAGGCTGTATACATGTTTGGCGAGCATGAATATCAGTACTCAATGAATATTATTAATGTACTTGCAAAGTTGGAACTGCCCCACTTTATAGAAACAGACAACGGCATTGTAGGCTACTCTCACAGGAAACAGTCCTCAACCTCCGCAAAATGTGCATCACACATCTGAATATTTGGGTTGAAGTGTTCTGGAACAGTGTTGTAAATACAACTTAACCACTGATTTCTAGCTGTGTCTGTTTCGATTTCACAACAAAACACACAGCGTCTTCACAACATGGCAGCGGCGGCAACAGTGAGAATAAAAGTTACGCCTTCTTTCTTTGCGTGAACATTTGGCCGGCGTTATGCAAATCTTCCCACATAGTGACGTAGATATGTGGGGGTGTGTTTAAACGATGTGTTTTAGGTAGGCGTGGTTGCCTCTTAACTTTTATAAAGAATATCTCTTTGGATTTGAGACTTTAGTCTTTGCAACTTTACAGATCTTCTTTATGCACCAAGAGCTTGTAACACTCCAAAGAGAAAGGAACAATTGAAATCGCATCATATGACCCCTTTAATACAATTTAATGATTGCAAATTATATATATATATGTATGTATGTATGTACGCACACACATTTATATATACTTTCAACAAAATTGTTCAAATAAAAATAACACTTCTTTTATTTGTAGCATTTTTTTATTTTATTTAATTTTTTACAAGAAAATACTATTTAAGTCTTTCTACTTCAAACCTAAAACTAAAAATGTTTAATTCAATGTGTTATTTGCCAGTTCCTTGTAATTATATGTAAAATTTGCTAACAATTTCTGAGTGAAAATAGTTTTTCAGTAATTAATTGGTCTGGTCTCTCACTATTTGAAACCACACAAACAGTTCTAAATAGATTCACTTCAGTGACATAGTCTGCCATCTACTCTGGTAACTGTTAATTCCACATCCATTTATGTTCCTTATTACTTAAGTCAGCATTTCTCCGGTCTGACCTGTAGAAAGCCAGCATTAGCAGCTAGTCTGTCAAAGAGAACTACCTTTTGTAGTTGTTCTTGTTCTTCACCAGATACATTTACACAAACACTTTTTACAACCATTCCATTCTGGTTCATCTGTCTGAGTGTTTCTTACATGAGACAGTGGAATCTGAATCTTCACTGAACATAGAAGTTGTATCCCAAAATAAATACTATACTTTATGCACTATCTCAGGTAACAAATTTAGGTTATATAAACATTATGGGTACATTGTTTTGAAATGTTTCTAAAATGTTGTAAGAATCTATAATCTGCCCCGACCCAGATTCCACTCCACAATATGTTTGATCATGCTCATTTCCCAAAATGGCTTAATTATTATAGAGAAGAAGAAAGTCAACAGTTATGTTGTTCTTAGACCATTTGGGATGATCACATCCTGAGCAAATGGTGACCAATTGTAGAATGGGAGCGGGTGTGGACACCGAGAACCACATAAGAAAAAGGGGTGTCAGAACTTAATTAACATACAGACCACAGCTGTTACGACAGGAGC
>NW_015521598.1:0-1995 GCF_001515645.1 Sinocyclocheilus grahami | reverse complement strand
GTTAGTCCATATTTGACCCAAAGTTGGGTTGAAACAACCCAGCAACCCAGCGTGTATGCACCTTCATACTTCACCTAATCTATCTATACTTTGCAGTAGCAACCCCATGAGAATATATTCCAATTTATCTCTAAATGGGATAATCTATTTTTGAATAATCTCGATATTAACATCTCAAATCTCTCATAATGGAGATGCAACAACATTAGCATGCGTGTTTGAAGATTCCAGTTAGCCCTAAATGACCTAAACAGCAGGCAGGCCAGACTAATGGAATATAACACAGGGTGGAGGCTGCCCGAGGCCAATGTCACCTGCATTTAGTTTCAAAATATGATCAAAACATGCTTTACACCAATTCACAGATTCATCCTCACACATTCATGTGCCTGGGGAAAGACATGAGTGAAGCACAGCGAATGGAACACACACATAGAAAAGCCTATTCTTCCCGTTGTTTATTTCACTAATTCCACATAGTTCTTACATCACCAAAAATGATTATATTGTTGAAATGATTGCACATTTACTTGATCATAATCATGACAAAAACAATATTCACGGTTAAATGAAACGCACATGTGACTAGCATTACATATAAATCTGCTTTATTTAATTTCAATAGCGTGAATATTGCCATCTAAATATCCAATAATAGCAATCACATCATTTCTATGGGCAATATTCTGATTGATGGAATAACTTTCACTACAGCGTAACATTATACAGAGAATCACAATTAAAGAGACTCCAAAAAGACCCTGAAGGGACATCTATGAGAACATCCTTGGGTAGGAAATTGCAATTTAGCTGCACTGTTAAACTTTGAACTAGCATTAACCAGCTGCCATATGGTCAAGCTAAATATATGACTTCATGAGAAACTTGGATGACTGAGGACTATATCAAAAGAAAAGAAAAGATGTTAATGCAAAAAATTTATAAATAATTCAGAATCACTAAATTCAGACAAATTGTTTGACTTCAAAGTACATACACTGGGGTCCTGAACCTCACTGCAGCCTGTGAAACAGTGACCTGGGCAGCACAGATTTGTTTCCGGAAACAAAGGAGCCAAACGTGTGTTTGTTCGATCTAATCGAGCCTTGTCTTTGATAGCACAGGAAATGGTCAGATGGGAGAGTCTTTACTCAAAGAAAACAATCACTACGACCATCCAGACTGCACCGGTCCCTCCTCAGGAATGCTACCAGGATTTTATGGGAGTCAACTCCAGTTATCTGTAAAGTAAACAAGGCATTTGAATAAGAGCTTATTTCAAGGGAATAATGTGGTGCTTTTGATGTGATAATGTAGAGTTATATCACTTGTCCTACTTCGGAAAAACACACCGTTTTCAAGCAGGGCTAATCTGATATGCTCCTGAGACCCTAAACAAAAAGACTTTGGAATTTTGAAATGTTCTTTGCACTTCATTGTAAAGTTTGGGACATCCAGTCTCAGTTAATAATGTGATCCAGGAGATAACTGGTAAAAATGTAATATTGTCCACTTCATTTTATTTGCTGAACCACTCCTGGAAAAGGTTTTGATGCAGACACTAAATCTTCATTAACAATCCTTTTATTTTTGGCATAAAGAAATGTATTTTATTGAGGTGGTCTTCACCTCAAATTCCCATAGTCATCATGTGGATATCCCAGTTGTCAGCTTTCTTTCTTTTGAAGAAACTACTTTTTGATCTACATCATAATTTAGACAAATTCTGGAGACTTTAGAAACCTCTTCATTCTTTTTACAGAAACTCTGCTTGTTTCCAGAGGACTATATGCCGTTTTTTCTTTCCTTTTTTATTAAGTTTTTATTTTCCTTATTCTGTTATGTTTGTGAACAATTTATACAGTAATAGACATATTATTAATGTAGATGTATTCTTTTCAGTCCTTTGGGTTTGTTTGTCTGTTTGTTCATTTATGTTTTTGTATGTTTTTGGTATATTTGAAAATCAATCAAAAAGATTGGCAATACAAAAAA
>NW_015521597.1:0-1997 GCF_001515645.1 Sinocyclocheilus grahami | reverse complement strand
CAGCTAAAGAAATATTTGAGCAAGTGCAGTATATTCTGTAGACAAAATATGGCTCAGGATGATGAATTCTCTGGACTGTATCACCTATCAGCCGTGGCAGGTGTGTGAGATGAATGTGCTTTGGTTTTGGGTGCTTGAGCCTTGAGAGTTATTCGGCCTCGAGTCTCTGACGGCTGCGGTGTAATTTCCTGCCAATTTTGCGCTTAAATACTGCGGCTCGTATTAATAAATGCAAATGCATGAGGAGCAGGCAAGAGTTCAATGAGAAAAAAAAAACACACAACTGCCACTAGTGTGTAACCTTGACTCCATAATACTCCCATTCACCGTTTGACTTTCTATTCACACATTTTCATAACTGACAGTAAAGAAGACGTATGAGGGTGATTTGTTCTCGGCTTCGCCTCGTGCCGACGTCCAGGCTCTTTGAGACCATGAATCATAATGGACAACGTGCTTTGCGGGGAAATACGGAGTGCATTCACAGCAAATTGATCTTATGCTAAGAGTTTATGTCTCGTTCCATACAAACAACTGGTAGAATTGATAAACGATAAATCCTGATGAGGCTGAGACCTCACAATGGGAGATACAAACCATATTTCCACATATAGTTACTGTTAGGCTAAGTGACGGACAATCAACACAAACTGGAACCTACTAAAAATGATTCTTGTAAATAAAGATTATTAGAGTATGTTTTACAAGAAAGCACCGTTTCAGTTTTTCTACTTTAAAGTGTTACATTTCATGAAAAATTGTATTGCCATTCCTTTGTAATCAGCATTGCTTTAGTATTAATGAGATACTATTATAGATTTTTTTTAAATATTTTAAATTAGTTTTTCATTCTTATTTCATATTTTTTCATTTTTAAGATATTTTTAAATCTGTTTTTGTCCTTTTTATTTGGTGTAGGTCTTTTTAAACATGTATATACAGTTTTATATATGTATTACAGTTTTAGTTATTCTAGTACAACAAGTTGAATAAAAAGTATAAATCAATAAATAAATAACATAGTTAACATATAGCCTATTTTTTCAAGCAATATTTTTTATGGTTTAGTTTTAGTTCACTTTAACAACCCTGGTAATTATATGTGATATTTAGCAATTTCTGAGTGAAAACTGTTTCAAAGAAAGATTTTTTTTTTTCCCGGTGAAACAAGCAAACAAAACCAAAGAGCATATTAAAATCCATATACAGCCAGAAATAATTACTGAAGAATAGATCTTTGTTGAATCATTTAATAGTGAAGAGCAGGCAAAAGCACGCACATCGATCTCAACTGGGTGCTCGACCAAAAAACAAGTAGAAATATTTTAGACGCAAAGTCGGCAACACCAAAGCTCCAAAAGTATCAAAAAATTTATTTTTTAAAAAGACTGTCGCATAGCATATGTGACGTTTCGAGCACACAGGCTCTTCATCAGACAAATGAACAACACTGATATCGCAAACTTTATAAGCCTACCTCCAGGTGATTAAAGGTCACATGACCATACAATATTATCGTGATAATAATAATACCAAAACAATAAAATCAACCAAGGAGAAAAACATAGAAACCAAAAATAAAAATAAATCAAAAACATATATAAAGCTATGCAAAATACACAAATATAATTCTCAAAATATTATTTAATGACATTAATTGATGCCTGCCTGGGTACATAAATACAAATCAATAACCACAAAACGTTATTTATTATATGTAGATAGATATCGTCTGTTTAAAGAAATGGACGAATATCAAAATCCTCATTTAATCCTCTAGGGGACAACGTATCTAATGTATATATCCAAAAGGCTTCACGCTGTAAAAGCAATTTGTTGATATCACCTCCGCGACGCGAACACTTCACTACTTCAATCCCTATGTACTGAAGAGTGGAAACTGAGTGTCTTGAATCTGCAAAGTGCTGTGCTACCGGACTTTTTAAATATAAACAATATAAACTTGCACATAATTTGACAGAGACACAATTGTCTGA
>NW_015521596.1:0-1998 GCF_001515645.1 Sinocyclocheilus grahami | reverse complement strand
CTGCATTATTGCTCTTTCCAGTAAAAAACAAAAACCTGCATAGAAGTAACTAGAAAGATTCATAAAATATAATTATTCCATCATTTTTGGACTCCAGCACATCTGCTGGAATACTGTGGTGGGTTAGATGGAGAGAAGATATTCGTTCCCAGAGTTTGGGGCCTGGCTGGTTGGGATTGTGTAACAGTGGCTCAGTCTGTATCTAAAGGTCGATCAGAGCTGATGAGTCTCTGAGCTCCCGGCGAAACCATCTGACAACCATCTGTTTCTCTCTTAGCCTCATGTTTTCCTTATTTACGCATTCAATCTTGCACACACATACAAAATACATTTGGGATATGTTTACCAGGGGTGTTGGACTCCGTCTAACTATTCATGGTTTCTGTTTAAATGAATGAATTAGTTAGACAGAGAGAGGACTGCGTTTTGATGGACGCTGTGTTCTGACATTTGGGGGATCAAAAGATTAAGCCCTCTGTTGTCCGCACAGTCATGTGAACATGTCCCAATTAAAAGGCAAGGTTTTTGTTCCCATCCCTCTCGGAGGATTTGGCCTAATTAAAAGAGAAGTCAGGTGACTCTATAAAGAGTCAGTGAAATGAAAGGACAGACAAACAGACAGTGAGGTTTCATTGTGATGCCCTTGTTTTTCATGTTTATTTATGACTGGTCATAATAGACAGTCAAATGCACATTCTCTAGTGGCTTTTGGGTGCTTGTGTACTATATTATCTTTCTCCCTCTGAGCCAGCGTTCAGTTAAAATGTCATGTTTTGTTTTTGTGGTGAATAGACATTTGTTCTCTCAGAGTTCTGCAAACTGGTCTCCACATACTCTGCAGCAAACACATGTGAGGGTCTGTTCTGCTCATATGTAGTTATTTGTACAGATGTGTTTGGTTTAAGGTGGTGTATTTGTGGGTGTGTATCTTTGCTGTGTTTTATACATATGTACTTTCTCCTTTCAGGTGCTGCTGCAGTAATGGAGCTCAGCAGGGGAGAAGTGCCACTTTATGTGAGTCTGACAGAGCAATCTTCATTTTATTCCACGTTTCTTTCTCTCCCTCTTATTCTCTGTTTTTTTTCCAGATGTCCTTTTTCTCTCTGTTTAACTTATGAAATTCTATTCTTTCATTGTTCCTTTGGGATCTGTCCTTTTATTCTCTCTGACTTTACATGTACACATGTCTATGCATGAGAGAAAACTACTCTAGAAACTATTTTGGTCATCCAAGCTTCTGCATTTTGTGGACACACAGTGTCTCTCATAACTGCGTTGACATTCAGTTTATAATATAGAAAACACGAACGGAAAGTTTAACAAGTCTAACTGCCATAAATGGTGTGGTACAGTTTGTGTTTTCAGTTGCTCATTACCTTAGTCTTGTGAAATTGTCTGTTTGCAAATAGGTACAGTTGTGTCTTAAATAGATAGTTCACCCAAACATGAACATTCTGTGATCATTTACTCATCTTCATGTCGTTTCAAACCTGAATAACACATTTTTTGGGTGGACTATTCCTTTAAATTACAAACCTTCTCCTGTTGCAAATTTCTGGGGGCTTTTATGGCTATTTATTGTTTTTAGTCATTGCGACAGAGAACAAAAGAAAATGCTATCTCTAAGCCCTAAGATTTGTGATGAAATGGCACCTTACCTGACTGTCAACTTTTTAACTGGCTGTTAAATTATTTTTCCATTCATTAACTTCCTTAGATTATTACTAAGAAAACATTACACTACTGTAACAGTCTTTTTCTACCTTTTGTAATTATTTACAGCTCCCTCAACCTGAATTTCTAATGAAATAGCTTAAATGACATTTATATGTATGTATTTAGCAACCTATTTTATGGTAAGCCACTTGCAATATATCCAAGCCATACAGTTAAAACCATATGTGGATGATCGGGGAATCAAACCCATGACCTTGGGTCATGAAAACATAATCCAGTTTCTTATCTACGTGTTTTTTTCTATAGTATTTTACCAATACA
>NW_015521595.1:0-1998 GCF_001515645.1 Sinocyclocheilus grahami | reverse complement strand
CTTTGGGTTACGAGTCCGACTCTCTAACCATTAGGCCATGACTTAAGTCATAACAACCATAACACCAAATCTGCCGTTTTGTTCGACAAACAAACAAACCAGACAGGAGAGTAGGACGTCGGTGGACTTGAACTTGAAAAATTGTGAGTATTGACGTCTTTCAGCAGTTGAAACAAGATACCTTGTTCATTCATGTTTATTTCATGTTATTATAAAGTGGAAGAGATAATCGGTTCCTGTGCCGCTTGAACTGAGGTGCTACAGCGATCTGCCACGACACGTTAAAGAGCCACAAAACTATGTATTTTCACTGCATGACAACATGATGTGTCGTAAGAACGCAATGGCAGACGTCGCAGCAGTTTGAGTGGTTGAGGATGGAAATGAAGTGTTGATCTATGAAAATTACAAAATGAAAGATACACAGTTCATTTCCACTTTGTAAGTCAAATCACATTTTGTTTTTGTCCTGTGATATATACCACTTCCAGTGCAATACAGGATAAAAGAGAAGGAAGGGCCAATCTTATAATTGGTCAGGACTGCTTTTTATTGGTCGGTTATGTAGGAAATCATTGGAGAGGTGTGGTATCAAATTGTTGTTAATAAATAAATGCAGACTTGAAAACGTCACCACATTTCTGCTCTTGTTCCAACACCGGATACATTGACAGTATGGCAATGAAGGCTACAGTGACTGTGTTTCTGGTTCTGTCTCTCTTTATTGTGAACACCAGCCTCTACAGACGACACATTTATGTGAATGAGAGCATGACATGGACAGATGCACAGCAGTACTGCAGAAAGTACCATGATGACCTGTCCACCGCCAGCAATGTAGAAGCGAAACTACTCTCTGCGAATCCAAAGATCACTTCTGAATATTTCTGGATTGGACTTCAAAGAGATTCCCAAAGCCCACTGCTCTGGAAATGGAGTGGAGGTGAGAATGCATCTAATATCATGTGGGATTCTGGACAACCGGATGCTTTGCATGAACAGTGTGCTGCGGTCCTAAAATCAAATGCTAAACTGCATGATGCCACTTGCCTTTTATCTATACCGTTTTATTGTATGGAGGTATTTGAGCTAATCCTGGTGCAGAAGGAAAACACATGGATAGAGGCCCTGGAATACTGCAGACAAAACCACGTTGATATGGCTTGCCTAACCTCAGATCCGATGATGATAGAGGCGAAGAATAAGAGCGCGCCAGCCCATGTGGACGATGTGTGGATTGGTTTACGGTTCATAGCCGGTCATTGGTTTTGGGTAGATGGAAATCATGTTGAAAATAAGGGCTGGTCATCTGAGGGGGAGCCACGGTGCCCTCCTGTGGATCAGCGCTGTGGGGTGTTTAATAGAAAAAAGATTTTTTGGAAACCTGACAACTGTGAGCGAAGACTCAACTTTCTCTGTCTCAAGAAAAATAAATAGGTGAAGGAAGCAGTAATTGAATCAGTTTGGCATGTGTAATAAGTCATGCCTACTAAATAATCAGCTTACTAAAGAAGGCTAAATCAAATTAAAATGATTTTTGCTGTTACTATTATCGATGTGACGGCACTATCGGATGAGAACAAAACCAAGCTGGATGATATTGAATTGAATCAACTGAACTGACTTGAGCTGAATAACATTGTCTTTGTAGAGTTGCTTAACTGAATTGAACTTGTTTCATAATTGATGAACATTGCTATTATTTTCCTATTTATTCCTTTAAAGCGGCTTTGAAACCATCTGTATAGTATAAAGTGCTATAGAAATAAAGGTGACTGGACTTGTTGCTATAGATGTAGATGTCAGCTATGTACTCAGTAGACAAAACATCTCGCATTTGCTGCTGTTGTGAAAATAAAGTAAAATCTTGTTAACCAAATAATATTTGCCGTGGTAAGAAGTAACCATTTTAATTAATATTTGATTCCAGATATGTGTTGATATATTACATATACATACATTCAGACCTGCTACACTGTAGCGTTTCAGCATGAATTA
>NW_015521594.1:0-1998 GCF_001515645.1 Sinocyclocheilus grahami | reverse complement strand
TGCGAATCAGTGTCTGGTTGATCAACTAGACGTTTCATCATCAGACTCTGGCTCAAATTTATAAGGTAAATTTGATTCCATCTTATCTCTCTATACATTCTCTCTTGAGCTAACATTCAGTTATGGCAATGGGCATTTTGTTTCCGACACACGCTGTATGCGGTAGACCAATCACAACAGACTAGGCCATCTGACCAATCAGAACAGAGTAGGCTCACAGAAAGGAGGGGTTTAGAGAGCCTGATTCTTCAAACTGCTTTGTATGAATCATTTACAAATCATTAAAAAATGTGGTGAAATTAAATATATATTATGAGAAAACATATGTTTTTTAACCTTGCATACATGTAAACCTGTTGTAGGAGCCCCCATTAAGGCACAATGGGTTTTCGGAGTTCTTGGATGTTATTTTCTAAAACAGTACAAGGCAACAAAAACACTAAAACATTTTCCAAAGCACCTAGTTTTTGAACAAAATGTTTTGCATGAGTGAGTTGGAATGCATTAGTTGTGCCATGGTGCACAAAGTTGGCTCATGTTTCAACAGCTTCAAATCACAACAGAGATTAATTTGTGAAATATGCCTGTTGTTTTAGACAATTCTGGAAGAAATGAAAAAATTATAATGAGAAAAGTAATTAAAATTAAGCATTGCAGGATTAATTTAAAATGTTGAGTGTAATGAAAGTTTACTTTAGCATTATTGAACAATGCTTTGGCAGAAAAAAATAATCAAACATGAATCTTCCACTTGAGAAAGCTTAAATGAACATTGCTCACCCATGAAATAGGCGACTATCTTGCACATCGCAGCTCCAAAGATGAAGTCCTCCAGCAGGCTGGGGATGAGATTAAAGGGCATGCAGAAGATGGCCATCATGAGATCACTAATAGCCAGCGAGAGCAGGAAGGAGTTAGTGACAGTCCGCATTCTCTTGTTTACTATTAGGACCACAATGATCAGCAGGTTCCCAAAAACACTCAGGAGAAAGACAAGTGAGTAAAGGATAATCCTCACAGAGTCCATTTCTGAGGAGAGAGAAAAAGCAATTTTGGTCAAAGGAACCAATACATTCTCACACAACACCCTTTTTATTTATATTTTTAATTTTTAAATTTCCAAAGGGAAATGTGTACAACATCCTTTAAATTTCTATATATTTTACTGCATAAATTGATGAGCCAAGGTGTATGTAATGTATGATGAGTTATAAGAAGGGGAGTCTGTTTACATGGCATCATCTCCTCATCAGGACAGTAATGATGCAGTCTTGAAAAAAATTAAATTTTTGATTTCACATGAGGAATCTGTAAAGTAATCATACTCCCAGCAAGGTGGCTGACTGAGAATTCCTCGCCTCAGGTTTGAACAATCAATTCACCATCAATCACACAGTTCAAAGTATTCTCTATGCATTTTTTCACCACCTAGCGTGTAGACGTTATTGATAATCATTCTCCCTGTTTCAGTGGTTGATTCTGGCTCATCTTTCACACTCCTGAAGTAAAGCCACATAGTCTATAACACTTTACTCAGACCTTGTGAAGTCAAAGCAACCATAATTTATGAACACTTTTAAAATCTTCTAAAATGTACATTTGATTTATTGTTTCTGCATTCATAAGAGTGAGCTGTTGTGAGTTAACATGATTTACTAAATGCTCAGCCAGTGCTGTGGTGTTTAGTCTGTCATCTGATAGTTTGCTTTACACATGAGGAAGAAGTTGGAAAAATATTTTATGAAACATTTCAATTTGATTCCCCAGAAACAAAGTAAGTGTACTTTATATCTTAACGTTATAGTGTTGTATGTAAATCTATTTCCACCTCAAGAGTAAAATAATACAAATAGGTATCAAGGAAATTGAGACTTAATAATAAATTATTATTAAATATTAGTGACTTTACCTATTGCAATGTGACTTTATGTCTGACAATTATATTTCTCATAACTGTAACCTTAATTTTAATAATTGCTACTTTTTATGGGAGTTTGC
>NW_015521593.1:0-1999 GCF_001515645.1 Sinocyclocheilus grahami | reverse complement strand
TTCTGTCGGTGAGGGAGACGCCCAGAGGAGTGAGGAGGAGGAAAAAGAGCTTCTGGTGGCTGCCCTCTTTCCTCAGAGATGCCAGAAAACACTTCCAAGATGATCTGCCCTGGTCAGACTGAGGTGCAGCTCATTGAGTCACCATCTCCAGTCAGCAGTGCTGATGGTATAAATTATATAACAGTGCGAGTTAAAAAAATTAAACCTCGACATGAGTATCCATTAATTGCGTAATTATTGCATAAATAAATACGGTCCCTTAGGATGATTTTCAGAAATATATATTGATAATATTTTTTGTATGATAATAGCTTCAAGCTTTTTTACAAATTTAGTTTAGAATATCTAACTATTGTAAGTGCATCTCACTCACTATTTTAATTTAAAACATCTTAAATGAACTTTAACTGCAGACTACAAATATTTTTTCAATAGACAAACCATTCACTGTCCATCTTCTAGCCTGATCATCCAAACCCCCTACCTGTGGAGATCACTCTTGCGCTCCTGGCCAACAAGGCACCCAGCATGCCAGGGATTATAAAGCTGCTGGACTGGCAGGACTCTGGACAACTGTCATTGTCCTCGAGTGTCCGTCGGCCTGCGAGAACTTAGTTAGTTTCTTGGGATACAGAGGCAGGCTTGATAAAGGTTTAGTTCGGCGCATCATGCGGCAGGCAACGCAGGCCATGTTGTCTCTGTGGCATATTCCATGGCAACATAAAGTTGGAAAACTTCATTGTGAGCAAGGACACCATGCAGGTCAGATTGATCGACTTTTGGTGCGGAGATCTCATGAGAAAGTCTGCCTACACAACATTGTATAGTATGTATTATTCCTCAAAGCTTAGAAAATAGTTTGGTAATGCAAACTTGCATACGAAATGAAATCTCTTTCGTCCAGGCACCATGGACTACTGCCCTCCTGAGTATAGAGTCAAGGGCAAGTACCATGTGAAGTCTGCAGTGCCGTGGTCTCTTGGGGTCATCTTGTTCACGATGCTGTGTGGCCCTTTTCCAACCTGCACAAGACCGAACTAAACCTTTGGTCAGAGCCTGGATTGTCAAAAGATGAGCTCTTCATCACAAGAAAAGAAATCTGAATCCAATTATCATACAAATGTTCTTCCAGATCAGATCTCACAACTGAATAGTGCAGATGGAAAGGCTTCAGGTCATAATCAGATATTGCTTCTGTGTTTCTTCACAGACTGCAGCCGTTTGATCCGTTTGTAGCCATCCTGCAGCATAAACCTAAGCAGCGGCTCGGTCTGGTTTCAGGTACTGAGCCTAAGATCAGCCACATTTGCTTTTGTAATGTAACGTTTTGTTTGATGTGTTGTTGTCTCAGGTCTCCATAAAAGTTGTGGAGAAAAGGAGCTCCAACCCCAGACATTTCCCCAATGGAAGATCCTTCACCACGACTGGTTTCAGGTTTCAGCCTAAGATCAGCCAGTTTTTACACATGTGCTTTTGCTGTTCATTTTGAATGGGAAGAAATTACATCGTTAAGTGTAATGTATTTAATGTTTTGCATTCTGTTTTGTTTCAGGTCCCTATATAAGTCGTGGAGTAAAGGAGCTCCAACCCCAGACATTTCCCCAGTGTCCTGTCAGCTTTGCGTCTTGCGGGCTAAGACTTTCCATCCCTCCGTAAAGCCTCTGTGTCTTGCGGGGCTGGCAGGCCATGGTTGCGTCTTGCGGCATGGCCTGAAGCAGCAGTACTTGTGTCTGGCGGTACTGCTCGCTTGAGGATGTGTATGTCACTGTCCCATTACTGCCTCCACAACATGACTTCATCACTCCAAGAGGTCCCTGTCTCATCTGCACTGCTCACAAGAGGTTCCTGCCGTGGGCAGCTTAAAGGCATGTAATGGCGCCCTCGCCTCATAGCTCCACTGCTTTGGTTCCTCAGCGGTTCCTCTCATGGTGCTCCAGAACTTCCTGTAGTGGCTACTTGATCTCTCAAAAGCTTGTTCTGGACAACGAGGTCGCTGCAG
>NW_015521592.1:0-1999 GCF_001515645.1 Sinocyclocheilus grahami | reverse complement strand
TTTATCAAATCTTACATTGTCTGATTCGGTCTGATATCCTACACTGCTGAAGGTATTTGAGAAATGGTAGGGCCACGGTTTGGGTCCTCTTTGAGTCGGAAGCTTATGGAACAGCTCTGGTTACCCAAACATACTAATTTTATGGTTTGGTTGTCTGCCTGTTTGATTATTTGTGTGCGCAAGGCCACAGCCAGATTTTTTCCCAATCCCCCTCAAATGCCATCACTCACATATTGGCACTTGTGTCAAAGCGGAAAGAACAATTCAAACTGTCCATTTATTCCCTGCACCTGTGCTATGAATACTCTACCTGGAGGTAGGCACACGGCCACCTGGCTCTGGGTCAACAGCCAGAAGATATTCATCTGTAATTTAATTTCAGGCCAATAATGCTTCCATATGCTCCCCTGTGAACACTTTCTCTAGATTCATTAAATTTCGATGACGTATCATCTCTCTGAGAATAAATTCACCCCATGTCCTTCTGTAAGTACAAGGCTATAAGCATGATTGCGTTTTTCCATGAGAGAAAGAAAGTCTGGGAATTCTGGATGCTGTTCACATTAGCCATCATTATCTCTGCACACTTTCCTATGGGAACGGTTTAATTAAAATCTCTCTCTCGCTCGCTCATTCATTTCTATTGCCAGCAGAATGGGTACTGTAGTCTTGGAGTCTCATAATAGTTTTCTCTGATAGAGCAGTCTTGCTTTGCTGTGTATGTCTTCTGTGAGCGCTTATGTGACATGCAGAACAAGGAGAAAAGTGAATAAATAAATAATACGATGATTCTGAGATGTGCTGACACAAGCCCGATCTGTCTCTTGTCCTGCCGTTCAAACAGAGGGCCTAAATTAAGATTTATTAAAGTGCCAAAGCATAGCACAACGCAACAGAACCGAGGCAGCTAGACGCAGATCGGAATATGAGAGCTGTGTGAACATTGAGTTTGCTCATTTCTCTTATGAATTTACATTTGTGTTTACATAGTACTATTATCTGACCTGCCTGAATCACATCGAAGAATACGCTCGACCTGATTTGCTGAAATCAAAACAGTGATGATAATAGGTGAGCGCCAGCCAATGAGATTGCGTTTGTGCATTAGTTCCGCCCACTAGCGGAGAAACGGCTTATCTTCTGCTTGTTCTTAAAAGCTGAATAATTCGAAACTCCATTATTTTGATAAGTTCTCAGAGTGTTCATTGAGTGAAAATATATCTACACTAAACTTGTAATTAGCCTCTAACACACACAGTAAAATCTAAAAATTTATTAGCCAATGGCTAACGACTGAAGATTTATTCGCATATGCGAGTGATTTACTCACAATCTAGAGGGTTTTAGAGGGATGTACTTACATTGTAGAGGGTTAGGTCAGCTTTCTCTACCATAAAATACAGACCTGATCCAGACGTCAAACCAACAAACTGATTTAACATCAGCCTGAATGTAAATTCATATTAAAATGTGGCATCTCAGAACATCTTTCTCTGAAAAACAGAAAATAACCACTATTAAGTGGTGAGGATGCAATGTCCCTCTAGACCAGAGACAAAATCAATAACATCTGAAATAGAAATCAATCTCAGGAAAGTGTGTCAGTGACGGTGCTTCCACACAGCCCTGCATCTGACAGCTCACCCATTCTCCCATTCCTCAGACCTCACTGTACTGCCCCACTAAAGTTCATGTTTCCACTTACTTCAGGTAATACAGGTGCACTTCAGCAAACAGATGGCGAGGTCTACACAGTCCTCATAAATAGAAGGATGCTTTCCACACATTAGATATATTTTACATCATTTGTTTTGAATAAATGCTGCTTCTGCCTCAAATGACTGTGTCAGAACTTTGATGAATGACAGACTGACGATGGCGGTAATTACACAAGGGGCCATATTTTAACAATCTAAGCACAAGGTCTAAAGCGCACGGCGCAGGTGCACTTAGAGCGTGTCCAAATCCACTTTTGCTAGTTTAACGACGGGAAAAATGG
>NW_015521591.1:1530-2000 GCF_001515645.1 Sinocyclocheilus grahami | reverse complement strand
CCTGTTTTTCTGTATTTACAGTAGTGTATTTTGTGTTTTATTTTTTTTATTATTTTTGCATTACTGCATTTACTGTACTGTACTGTAAAGTATAGTACTGTGATGTGCAGTATTGAGTTGATGTCATTTGTAACCTTTCAGTACTTTCATTTTTGGTTGTTGTGAAAACCTTTGTTGGAAAAAAACAGAACAAAAACTGTAAGTGTTGCATTGAGCTTCACAGAATGCTAACTGATGAACTGAATAAAAACAGTGAAAATTAAAGACTGCAGTGTTTTATATAAAGTACACTAGTGTGTTGCTGCTAATCTGAAAGTGTATTCATATGATGCAAGTGTGTATCATTTTGTCATCGGAGTGACATTTTGACAAAGGATTGTTAGGTTTTGATAGCAGAGTTTCATTTCGACATAGATGTGAATGGTTTATTTCCCAGTGTTGTGTCTTGTGTGCTTGTGTGTAAAGTTTTG
>NW_015521591.1:1156-1377 GCF_001515645.1 Sinocyclocheilus grahami | reverse complement strand
AGCGAGACGTCACGAGCGGGGTGACGTAAGCACCAGAAAGTATAAAAGCGCATCCGGCAGAGCGCAAACCAGCTTCTGCTCTTCAGTAGCGCTCTGTGTATGTGTTTGTCTATTTACTGTTGTCTGTCCACACAAGCATATATAAAACAATCATGAAAAAGACTATGGCAGGTGAACGGCATTACAAATGCTGTGTTCCTCCCTGCCCACGATATCTGGTG
>NW_015521591.1:0-855 GCF_001515645.1 Sinocyclocheilus grahami | reverse complement strand
GAGAGCCAGGCACTTCATCTATCTTCCTCCGAGGAGGTAGAGGTGATGAGTGTCGAGACAGAGGAGACTGTGGACTCGCCACCACAGTCCCTCGCGTATGAGGAGCTCGTGGAGGTTGTGACTCGTGCGGTAGCCAAATTAAATATTGATTGGCCAGCCGAAAAACAGGACGCTCGTCCTAAAAGCAAATTAGATGAGCGTTTCCTGAGGGCGAGGTCACAGCCTTCACGACGGGGCCTTCCGTTTTTTTCCCGATCTCCATGCCAAGGTGTCAAGATCGTGGGAGAAAACGAATTCTTCCCGTATCTATAGCCCCGCAGTGTCTAATTATTCCAATATCGTGGGGCTGAATGAGAAGGGATATGGGGCGATGCCAATGGTGGAGCAGACACTAGCGAGCTATCTCTTCCCATCCTCAGCATCGTCCCTGAAGGACCCGAAACTTCCCCCCAGGCCTGTTAAGCTGACATCTAGTCTGGTTGGGAAAGCTTATACGGCAGCAGGTCAGGCTGGCGCATGCTTGCACACTATGGCGGTGTTACAAGCATACCAGGCTGACCTGCTCAAGGACCTGGATGACAGGGAGGAGGGGGAATTCGACGTGGTAGCTGAACTGCGTCGGGCCACAGATTTGTTCCTCCGAGCCACCAAAGAAACGGCCAGAGCTATCGGCCGTTCAATGGCAGCAATGGTGGCCACGGAGCGGCATCTGTGGTTGAATCTGTCCGATATGCAAGATAAGGACAGATTCTTTTTGGTGACGCAGTCAACACTGTCGTCGAGAGGTTTCAGGAGTTGAGAAAGCAAGCGGCGGCATTTCAACAGTTCCTCCCTCGTCGCTCCCAGGCCCATGGG
>NW_015521590.1:0-2001 GCF_001515645.1 Sinocyclocheilus grahami | reverse complement strand
ATTTTTTATTGGTTATAGATTTTGCTATTTTAGCACATCAAGTAAAAAAAGTGAGAAATGTTGCCTTGACAACTGGGTAATGTAAAATATAAAAAAAGTTAACATTTTATTTTTAATTATTTATTATTTTTATTAATTTATGTACTTTGTGTATGTAGATGCCACATTCAACTTCTCCAGTCAATATGCCATCACTCACAGTAAAAAAACAATGGCTTTCCAAGATTGTGCAGCCAGTGGTTATAAAAACATTTAAACATTTAAATTCCCGAAGAAATGGCATAACCTTTCTCAGGTGATAATGTGTTGGTTTGTGATTTTCTATGTATTAACTCAATATTACAGGTTTTTAAACTATGGTAACTTTTTGATGTTATGTTATCTAATGCCTTTGTCTTGTTGCATTGTGTTAGTTTAGCAAAATCATCTCAAAATCAAGTCTCTTGAGTGTTCACAGACAGGCCTTGCCCGTTCCAATATGGTGGATGACTTATGTATAGCAGCCCATGGAAACAGCGGCTAATGAGGCATCTATGTATATATTTCTATGGTTTAGACCAGCACCAAGCCAGTATGGATACTCATGCTGGTCTAAACTGGACTTCGCAGCAGGTAAGGCCTGCAGGTATTTACCTACTTGCCATGGCCTTGCTTTCTTTGATATAAGCTACATAAACATGAAAGCAGCTCATTAGCTTCTGCTATCGATTGCTCCAGCAGCAGGGGAGCGTAGATGAAGGCAAGGACAAGGCCCAGCATGTGTGTGCATGCGTGTCTAGAATCGAGTCCGGGTGATGTGACAATCAGTGCACCCATCATCACACAGCCAACAGTATTTGCTGTTTGAGCCAGTCTAGCTGTGACATTCATTATGCAGATCCAAAATGTCCGCTTTCCACTTCATCTGCTCTTAATTGTGTTTCTACTAAGCATCCATCTTGGCTCTAATCCCTGGGCAAAGCAAGGATGTCTTGACCTCTAAACTATGCCAAGAGTACTGTAACACTACAGTGACCAACGGGGCAAAGAAAGAGGGGAAAGCGAGGCTTTAATGAGATGGAGAGAGAAACAAAGAGAGACGACTGAGAGAGAAGCCGCGCCGCTGTGATGATTGGGAATCCAGGCTTATCTTTAATTGAATGCTTTGTTATCAGAGAGCTTAGCCATAAGGCTAAATTAGCAGAGCACAATGGCTGGCTGCAGGCAGAGCAGAGAGCGCATTACACGGGGATGAGTGAGAGCACGAGGAGCTAGAACGGCCCCTAAGACCGCGACTGCTGTCCCTCTGTGTTGACCTCTCAATGCAATCAGCTCAGCCTTTTAATTAGGCCTTTACAGACTTTTTTGGGCTTCACTCCTACACTCAAAACTCTTTAGCTGTAAATGGCCATATTAGGGTTCAGGACGTGTATATGTTTTATGATACTGTGCATGTTAATTATCCTTAAATACTATTTAAATAAAGAATTGAACACTTTTGAAATGGTTTCATCCTTTATACAGACATATTAGTCATTTTCAGAATGATTAAAATGTACTTGATTATAAAAATACTTGAATAATATGCATTATGTAAAGCTTGAGAGATCCTATTAATTTGATGTATAATTAAAGTAAACATTACAAATCTTATGATTCGAGTATTTTTACAATTGGAATCATTGCCAGCCTGTAAAATAATCTAAGACTGTTTTTTTAATACTCTTAAAATAAGAATATGCCCTTCGAGTGATCTCCGTCCTAAGATATAAATATTGAAAATAGTGTGATATTACAAAGATGACATTTTATATTGTCACTGCAGTTATTGTATGTACATATATACACACACCGTTCAAAAGTTTGGGGTTAGTAACACTATTATTGTTATTTTTTTAAATAAGTTAATTTTATTCAGCATTTGATTTGAAAAACAACAAAAAAAACAGGTTTTTAAAAATATTTGGTACAACATTATGTTCAACACTGATAATAAGAAATGTTTCTTGAGCACCAAATCAG
>NW_015521589.1:0-2001 GCF_001515645.1 Sinocyclocheilus grahami | reverse complement strand
AAAGAAAGAAAGAAAGAAAGAAAGAAAGAAAGAAAACAAACGGACTAAAACTAAAACAAGAATTGAAATGAAAACAGAAAACAGAAAATATAAACTATGAACATGATGTCTTCACGGTGGGTGTGTGTTTGTGTGCTCCTGCAGACATCGACGAGTGCAGGACGGGCCGCAGCACCTGCGCTAACGACACCGTCTGCTTCAATCTGGACGGAGGATACGACTGCCGCTGCCCTCACGGACACAACTGCAGCGGAGACTGCGTCCACCGCGCCACGGTCAAGCACAGCGGACAGATCTGGGTGCTGGACAGTGACCGATGCTCCGTCTGCTCCTGCCAGGTCAGTGAGAGTGATGCATCGTGGGAATCCGCTCGGACCATAAATCACCAGCCTCTCCTCCTGAGATCTGAAGGACCGGTCGAGGAGGTCACATGCTCAAAAACAACAGGCGTTAAAGCTTTTGGGGCACAATCGCCATTAAAACACAAACACAGGCCGCACAGAAACTGTAGGATTAATTAAAGGTAGTACAACGAAATATTAAAGTAAATATTTAAATATATATATACACACATAAAGTGTAGTTACAGTGAGACTAATAAATACTCATATTAATAAACATTTTGACTAGTTTTTAAGTTTTATATTTTCCATTTTTGTTTTAATTTAAATATTTTATTGTGTATTTATTAGTATTTTTAATCTGTCTGTACAGATGTATGAATTTTTATTTCAGCTTTTGTTTTTAGTACACACTAAATGAAATGAAGTGTTTTTTCTTTCTTAAGAAATAACGTTTTATATGGTTGTAATTTTACTTTTAGTAAACAACAATTAAAACTCTTATTTAATTAAATACAAATATAACAAAAATACAATATTGTATTTAATATTACAATTCAAAATTTTAATATCATTAAAAACCTGTTGTAATTCTTAATGAAATTTTTTTTAAATAGCATTCTAAACAATATAACATTTTAGCAAAAATATAATATTATAAAAAATGCGATAATATTGTGTTTAGGAACATATTTTATTAATATCACATTAAAATTTGTTATATGATAATAGATGTATATTCGGATACATTTATTAAAAAAAAAAAGTTATAATTCTTTAAAAATGCTGTTTAAATAAACAAAACACTTGAAAACATAAAACAGCAATATTGTATTTAATATGATATTTTATTAGTATTAAATGGTAATTTTCACATGACACGAGTAAGAATAAAAGCTCGAGTTCATGTGCCTAGAAGAGTCCCTCTAAAGCTTGTATATACAGTATGTGAAGATATGAAGTGAGATGTGAGTGTTTTTGTGTGTAATGAATGATGAGTTGAGTTTGCTCTGAGTCATTTCCATTAAAGCCATTGACCTCCATCAATTTGGCTGGTCACGCTCGCTAATTAAGTCTTTAATTGAAATGTTTTCTTGCATCTGGAGGAGGCGACGAGCACCATGGCTTTTCAGATATGAAATAATCAATCTACCAATTAAGGCGCTCACGGTGAAGGACAGAGCGAGCGAATCAGCCCTAATCAGCCGATAACGCTTAATTGATGTGGAAGAGGGAGAGCTGTCAATCAAAATTAGACGCGCGTCATGGGTCAGGAGTTTCGGCTGCCGGAAATAAAGGACAAAAACAACTTCTGAAGGCACACGATGCTGAAGAACAGGCTGACATCTTTCCTTTCTTTCTTTTAGCAAGAAACACTCGTTTTCTTGATATAAACGATACATCTCAGAGCGGATATGAAGAAGACGCAGACGATCATGAGAGGCTTATCAACAGCATTTGTGGCATAATATATAATTAATGCACACACGAAAATGACCATCAATTTATTAAAGAAATAAAAGGGTAAAACTGCAGTTACAGGAAGATTAAAGGCAGTACAACGAATATTAAAATGATTCGTTTAAAACAAACCTTAAATTAAATACATGCATTAAAAAAATATTAAATTAAATATATATATATATATATATATTAAATA
>NW_015521588.1:1570-2002 GCF_001515645.1 Sinocyclocheilus grahami | reverse complement strand
AAAGACAACGTTGCTTGGCAAACTTGACGTTACGTCTTTATAAAGCCGATGTGGGTCTTGCTATAGACAACGTATCAGCCGGGCGTTTTGGATGCGGTCGTTACCTGGCGCTGGGTGATGGTCACGATCGCTGCCTCTCGTGCCTGGGCATGAAGCACGCTGAGGTGGCTTTCGTGGATGGTTCATGCTCCCATTGCGGGGGTATGACCATCTCGGAGTTGCGGACCAGACTCCGTTACCTGCAAAGGGGCGGAGTGCCCGTGCCACTGCCTAGATCTGGGGTTCCCTCTGGTGGCAGCCGGGGGCGTCCTTTTTCTGGCGGTGGGCGGACTGGTCTTACGGTCACGGTGAGGAATTCCCCTCCGGGGATGCCCAAGCCCGCCGGCACTTCGAAACCAGCGGAGCTCTCAAAAAGAGCAGGCTGGACCCTCC
>NW_015521588.1:0-1090 GCF_001515645.1 Sinocyclocheilus grahami | reverse complement strand
GCGTGTCTTGAACCGGGCCCTTCACCGGTTACCGTTCAAGATGTTGACGCAGGAACGCATCTTCGGGTGCATCCGTCCCCGAGATTGGTTTGCAGCGGTCGACCTGAAGGACGCGTACTTCATGTGTCGACCCTTCCGCACCACAGACCATTGCTGTGGTTTGCGTCCGAAGGACGAGCATATCAGTACGAGGTCCTGCCCTCCGGGCAGTCCCTGTTGCCCTGTGTCTTCACGTAAGTTGCGGAGGTACCCCTTGTTCCCTTGAGAGAGTCGCAGTCTCACAGTCTCAACTACCTCGACAAAGCAGTCTCATTTATCAGTTGTGCGAACACAGGGATTTGGTGCTCTCACCTGTTGGGCCGTTGGGCCTTCGGGTCAACTGGGAAAAGAGCAAACTCTCCCCGATGCAGAGAATCTCTTTTCCCGGTATGGAGGGGACTCGGTAAGAGCAGGATGGCGGTCCCACTGAAACAGTTCAGAGGCTCCTGGGGCATATGGCAGCTACGGCGGCAGTCATTCCCACTGAAACCGTTTCAGAGGCTCCTGGGGCATATGGCAGCTACGGCGGCAGTCACGCCGCTGGGGTTGCTCCATATGAGACCGCTGCAGCACTGGCTCCATGGCCAAGTCCTGAGGTGGGTGTGGCAACGCGGCACCTTCCGGGTCCAAGTTACATCGGCCTGCCGCCAAACCTTCACCCCGTGGTCAGATCTTGCGTTCCTCCGGGCAGGAGTGCCCCTGGAGCAGGTCTCCAGGCAGTCTGTGGTTTGCACGGATGCCTCAACCACCGGCTGGGGGGCCACGTACAACAGGCTTGCAGTGTCAGGGGTTTGGACGGGGCCCCAACTGCACTGGCTGCCTCGAGTTGCTGGCAGTGCACCTTGCCCGGGGCCGTCTCAAAGGGCGCTTACGAGGCAAGCATGTACTAGTCCACACGGACAACACAGCGACCGTTGCGTACATCAACTGCGCTCCCGTCGCTTATCGCAACTCGCCCGCCACCTCCTCCTCTGGAGTCAGAAGCATCTGAGGACACTTTGTGCTATTCACATTCCTGGGCTGCTCAACCGGGCAGCCGACAGAGCTGTCC
>NW_015521587.1:0-2005 GCF_001515645.1 Sinocyclocheilus grahami | reverse complement strand
AATACAGAAGTATCATATTTTGAATTCAAACTAGTTTGCATCCCTGGCACTAAAAAAAGAACAGTTACCTACAAATACATACAGTTATACACAAACAACGCACTCGTTCTCACAAGTGTGCCCTCACACATTCACACTTACAAAGAGCTGCATTGATACTAAATTAGAAACTAATAGAGCAGGTGTTATACGACCTCCCTGCTACCACTGTACCGTTTTACACAGCAACCCCGACTCCTAGAAACACGAGAGTGGGAAAAAGCAGCTCACAAAAATTAAGCGAGCGATTTAGCAACCCCATCCCCCCATACAGCCACTTCCTCTGTTCAGTCGCGTCTTGTTCCCAAAAGACAGCACAAGCCATGCCAGCTCATCCAAACCAGCGCCACTGCTCTGCCAAGGAAATCACTGTCAAAACAAGATTCACCACGCACCAGGCAGAGTCGTCTTCCTGCGCACACACACACAAGTAATTTCACCACAGGCCAAGAGGTCTCAACTTCACACAGTGGGCAAAACAGGCTGAGTGATTCTGCACTGTGCCAAAACTAACCTGTCTTTTCCACTAGACTAGACCAAGCAGTCAAGCAAGGCCCTGCTGTTCCTTTTTCACATCAGAGACGGGAGACCTTGAGTGAGTTCTGGCAATCTCAGAAAAACACCTTCTGTCCACCAGTCTTTACTTGTTCACCATAAATACATCTAAGTGAGCTAGCAAGTACTAACACTGTATTTGGTTAGCTTTACACCCTCTGAGAAAAATGTTTAGCTGGATTTGCAGTGGGTTTTCTCTGAGTGTCCAATGTTTTCCATTTCTGTTGGCCATGACGGTCCAGGCTGGTTTATGCTAGTACTGATTTGGTGCAAGTCTAGTTGGTGGGCCAAGATAGTCTTTCTGATCTGATTGGCCAAGTGAGGTTTGAGTTAGCATTTAAATTGTTATCAATTACTCATTCTCATGACCTTCCAAACCTGTATGAATTACTTATACAATAGGAGATACATTTGAGAACCGAATCATGATCTGGAACAAATGATTCATACAAAATATCAGATTCAAATGAATGATTCATTCATAAGAGCATTACTATTTGTTTCATAAACATTTTAAGAAGTGCTAGGGCAGATATCAAGATTTTCCCTGAATAACCATTTCAGTTTCCTTCTGTCCCTCACAGTTAGATAACATACAGAATGGCTTCAGAAGACTTGGACTAGTGTGCATGGATTTTAGGGACAGGGGACAGGTTTTGTGATATAGTTATGTTTAAGGCTGTAACCACAGAAATTAATTACAGCTGTAATTGCATAGAGGTAGTTTTTAAATATACATACAATGTAAAAAAATGTATATTATATATATATTACATATACATATTAGTATATAGTAGTTAAAGATGCAATAAAGTGGGTCCGACTATCTTTTTAAGAAGATTTATTGGGACACATCCATTCAAAACAGCATAATGTATGCTGGTGACTAGCATTGCTGGAAAAGAGAACATCTTGAGGATAAACAGCTTGAACTTTGTGAAACCTAATTCTTTACATGCCAAACATGCTCATGTCTTCTAACCAAATGAAGATGTTTTCCTTGAATCTCTCAGCATGTAAAGGGTGAATGTGTTGCTGTTGCAGACTCTGCTGCAACTGGTGATGGATTTTCAGGATGGAAAATCCAGGCCTTCTTTATAATTTCCTCTCTTAAAACTGATACTATAAGCCCGGTATAGACACAGGGTGTGTGGGAGTGAGTCACAATGTACCTGTATAAACTGCACCTTTACAGGAGTTTAGAGAAAGAGAGAGAGAGCGTGTGTGTGTGTGTGTGTGTGTGTGTGTGTGTGTGTGTGCGTGCGTGCGTGCGTGCGTGCGTGCCTGGTGGTGTTTTTAGAGGCCAAGTGCAGTGACCAGCCAACTGTGTCTGATAATTGATGACCTATTAGTAAAAGAGGGAGAGAAAGAGATGGACATGTGATGAGGAGTAATGGTGATGAGAGTTATA
>NW_015521586.1:0-2005 GCF_001515645.1 Sinocyclocheilus grahami | reverse complement strand
AAGTTGTTCCAAACCTGTATGAGTTTCTTTCTTCTGTTGAACATGATATTTTGAAGAATGTAACCAAACAGCTGCTGGTAGCCATTGACTTCCATAGTATGAAAAAAAAAATACAATTGAAGTCAAAGGCTACCAGCAACTGTTTGGTTACATTCTTCAAAATATCTTCATTTTTCATTTTTGGGTAAACTTTCCCTTTGAATTTAATGTTTAATAACACTAATAATTTAATATTATTTTTAAATTCTTATCACATTTTAAAAGTAATATCTCTTTTTTTATATTGTACATTAAAATGTTATGACCCCTAAATTAGAATTTATAACAATTTGGTTTTAGTGTTTTATTTTTTAATTATTTACACAAAGTGCTGATCTTAAGTCTTAAGAATAAAGGTTTCAAAAAGAGGTTTTCGCTGTAATGCCGTAGAAGAACCATTTTTTGGCTTCCCAAAGAACCTTTTTGTAAACTGTTCTTAAGAAAACTTTGAGTGAAGAACATTTTTCACTATAATGAACCTTTCGTGCAATGCCTGTGCATGGATCTAGATGCAAATAAAGAACATGTATTTAGAATTTACTATCGAATTTTTAAATCTGCCATTTATCGGTTCTCTGAATTAACATGAAAACAACTGTGCGCTTACTGGTATCTGCCATAATGTTAATATCTTTGAATATCTCATTACTCATTACTTACTTTTTTCAGTATTCATTTTGATTTTATTTTTGTACTGTTTTTATAAAAAATTTTCCTCATTCTGTTTGTACACATTTATTTCGTTTATTTATATTTATTTGCCTCCAGCCTCTTTATTTAGCCCATGGAAAGCAAGCTTCTGTTGTCAGTACATGAGCAGGTGCACTGGAAACACGATCTCACGGGCTGTTTGCTTTCATAATGTAATGTTTCACTCAGCATTGTGAGAACATGATGACACCATATTACAGTATAGGGCTAGTTTGAGAGACAAGCAACAAGCTGCTTAATGCGTCAATATTTTCCATAGCTAGTCTATATGAGCTTTTTGTAAAGCTGGAAAAGCAGAAAATGGCAGCCCATCGTAGTCTCAATTTCCTGTTAGAGTGTAACGGACACAGAAACAAAGCCATTCAGCAACACTGCTAAGCATATTTCACCAGCAGAAGCTGCAGCGTATGCAGTAACTTCTTTACTGATCCTCCCATTGCACTGAGATTGGCCAGTAAAATCCACCCCACCTCCCCATGCCAAGCCAAATGACTCCATTCAGCTTCCATGAGCTTCAGCTCACCACAACATCTTATTCGCCACTGTACTGCCTCTGTAAGCTCATTGATTTCAGAGTTTCTGATGCATACCTACAGTACAAAACCTTGCTAGTATTTTGTTGGTTACAATTGCTTTCTAGATCTTGGCTGAGAGGGACTGTTTATGTCTGTGGCTATGGGTGCATGCGTCTGGAATCATCCTAATGGGAGTTTTCAAATAGTCTTCCATCACAACACAAAAACTAAATCTGTTTGTTACATCCCATTTTTTTTAGGCTTCCTCTTTTGACCAGAGGATGCCACTAAAGTTGTATCCCAAATGACGCAGTATACACTATGCACTTATACGCTATATATGTATTCAGCCGTGTAGTGTATGAATTTTATAAGGTTATTTTGTCATCCAACATTGAAGTCAGATAGCCACCCCCCCCATCCCCCGTTACGTAATTAAAGCTGCAAAAGTTGGGTGCATGAAGTGTCCTACATTCTAGATTCTACACTTCGTTTTTTGGTTAATAAAGTGCCATAGAATAGCGCATAAGTAGCCTACGCAATTTGTTGCGCACATTAAGTCTAATTTTGGCTATATTCTCTTTTTTCTTTTGTGCTCTTATTTTGAAAGTGCTTTAATACCCTTTGGTTTCATGATTCATGAGGGAGGTGCCGAAGTCAAACAATTTATTCAGAAAGGCACAAATAATAACTTTTGGAATATCGAATATTGGCGAAGCCACATTAAAGAAAATGTGTGC
>NW_015521585.1:0-2007 GCF_001515645.1 Sinocyclocheilus grahami | reverse complement strand
TTTTCTGGGATGTTATCGATAACGATAATTAGACGATATTTTGCTTTTATATGAATTTATTATACAATTATAATAAATTGTAAGATATTAAACAATTTATTTTGTTTATATTTAAAATAAATACTTTTTAAATTAATATGTATATTTTAAAATATATGTAAAATATATTTGTTTTTAGTATATCTACGTAGTATAAATAGCTTACTGAGTAACACTAAGCTATTCAAACTGTATTTATTAACATTTTTACATTTATATGATGTTTAAATCATTATATAAATAATGATGTAAAGCTTTTTTATACTAATATTTAATTATTATTAAATAATCATATTTAATACTTCCTCATGTTCTAATGTAATATGCATAGTTGACTATAAGCCACTTGAATTACATTTTTATTTTTACATTCTGCAATATAGGATTAAACAAAATAAAATAGTACTTAAATCTTTGCATTTAAGACCAGTTGTTACATAAAGCTACTACGCAGCATGAGTATCTGTGAGAGGAGTTGGATGACCAGTAAATCTGTATGTGTGGTTAACCTGTTTTTTTTTTGGTTTTTTACCCCTCTCTTTCTCTTTCTTTCCTCCCCTTTCTCCTCCCTTTTCCTCAGATCTCCTGGAATCTGGGCAAGATATACAGTGAGATGATATTTGTCAACGGATTCGTGCACTGTGATCCTCACCCTGGCAACGTGCTGGTGCGAAAGTGTCCTGAAAGCAATAAGACGGAAATTGTGTTACTCGATCACGGACTGTATCAGGTAAGACATCGGCCGAGGCTGCCACAGACTTGACATAGAAGCGAATTCATCACATATTACACCCCATTATTCACCCGCTGGCTCCCAGGTCAGCTGTGGATCCAGGCCTGTATGTACCGCAGCAGACTAAAAGCATTTCATTTAAGTGGCCCTGAAGCTCTAGTGTGTTTTAAGAAGTGCACATTTCCACCTCCCTCTTATTACAAGCAGATATGCAAACACACCGTTACACGCTCTCCTGCAGTTCACTCAACTTCTGTTTTCCCAGAAGATGTGGTGGCTCTAAATAAATCCATGGAGATAATGTGGTGATAAATATGATAAAGCCATTCTAGCAGTGACATTTGGTTAGTGTCTTGGTCCAAAACGCTAATTCATGGCATGTCATGTTAAGTTTGCTGAAAGCCATGGGTTGTATCTGCGTTGATTAATTGGAGTGGCAAAATGGTGTAGTCCTAGTGGTATTCCATTGAATTCTGTTTGTCTCAGTGAGGGATTTGCTGGCCTTTAATTTAACCCAAGCAGTTAATGAGGCCCACAAGAATTCATATTAGCAACTATCAAGTAATCTCATCTGTCTTTCTGTAATACTAACAACATCATGAAACACAAGTTTCCATTTACTCAGCCGTCTAAGACTCTTGATAGCTCTCCATATTTGTTGTAAGTACACTACCATTCAAAAGTTTGGGTGTCAATAAGATTTTTTTAGTAAGAAATTAATATTTGTATTCAGAAAGGATGCATTAAATTGATGAAAAGGGACGGTAAGAACTTTTTAAAATGTCACAAAAGAGTTCTATTTCAAATAAATACGATATATGCTGTTCTTTTGAGCTTTCTATTTATCAAATAATCCTAAAAAAATTATAATTTCCACAAAAATATTAAGCAGGTCAGCTGTTATCAACATTAATAAGAAATGTTTCTTGAGCAGCCGATCAGCATATTCGAATGATTCTGAATTCTGAAGGATCATGTGACACTGAAGACTGGAGTGATGACTTTTACTTTTAAGCATTTGTTCAGACACCTCAAACACTAACAGAACAAGTTGTGTCTCTGTCCAAGGTGCTGAACCAGGACTTCAGGTTGGACTACTGCAGACTGTGGCAGAGTTTGATAAAGGGAGACTTGAAAGGCATCGAGCGTTACAGCAGGCGTCTGGGCGCAGGGGATCTCTATCCTCTGTTCGCTTGTGTCCTCACCGCCCGCTCCTGGAAGTCAGTAAATGTTGG
>NW_015521584.1:0-2009 GCF_001515645.1 Sinocyclocheilus grahami | reverse complement strand
TAATTATTTATAATAATATAAATACATTTTGCTTTGTTCTTTTCAGTCTATTAGTTTACAGCGATATAAATAAAATAATACTACCTATAAATATTAGTGACCTGGGTAACACAATGTAGGGATTTATTTCTAATTTGTGAATTCTAAAGATATTTTTACCTATATTTTCTTTATTTTTAAAGGTCAACAAACATTGACCTATTCCTTGTCAGAGATAGGCTGGAAAAACCTTCAGATGAGGGAGTCGAAGGGCCACGTCAAGCCCTTCTGTGTGCAGGACATTTCACTCAGATAAAACAAAACAAAAAAGCAGAGAAGAATTTCCTGCAAGTGTGAAAGGACAAGTGGACAGCGTGTGTATGTCCGCTGACGTTCATGGGTGTTCCAGGAAGAGCACCTGTGGTGTGCAGGGTCGAGCTGTGCTGGTGGCGGCTGATATGTGTATGTGGGGGGCGAGAGGGTCTGCGTGACCCGTTAATGGCCTGGGGGGCATTTGATGACAGTTGCAGTAATCTGAAGCTGACTGGTGTCTCTTACACTCATTTAATCTTTGTCATCAAATCCCACCATCCATCTGATTAATGGCTACAGTTCAACCCTGTTTTCAGAGCCTTATATCTTGCCATGATGAATGTCGATCTATGGCATATTTTCCTCTAATATAACCATGAAAAACTATTATGAAAGACTTCCTCATTCTCCTCACCCCTTATCCGTTAAACTCTGTTTATGTACAGTATGCGTGTGTGTGTGTGTCTCTGAGAAACTGATCTCTTCTATAAACGTCTTCTCTGTATCTTGCCAGGCGTCTTAACGATCTGTGGCTTGGATAAATCAAACTGAAATGCAAATCATAGCTAAGGTCAGCTCAGCCTTCTCACAGTGACGCTCCAGTCAGCTCTCATCACACACAAGCACCTTCCATCACACGCTCATAAACAACAAGCGAACACAAAGGTATGAAAGTGTTGCTTTTATTATATTACACTTCTGAGGCAGTTATGAGGCTGAATTGCAATACTGCGACTTCAAATGTGGACGGATTAGACTTAAATACATATGTAAATATTTTATTTATAGCCAATAACATGTCACAATTCTGTATTACATGTAACGTTTGTTTAATTGTATTACATTTTTGTACCTGAGCAGTCCAGTTTTCATTAATTTTGGTGCAGTTCCAGTTTGTTAAAAAAATATCCAAAATATTGCAAAATAAATTAATAAATTAGCCAATAACCAATATGGTTAATGTTGGTAAATTGTAGTAAATAATGCATCCATAATCTATTTAACTATATAAATGCACTGCAAAGTATCATATTTCTGAAAGACAAGGCAGTTACATGTAGATATGTTGATATTTTATATTCATCTTGGTAGACAGGCATTTTATTGATATTTTACACATATTTGGTGTTTTCTGTACAACTAAATATAGTCAGATGCTGATTTGCAACTATATGAATATGATTTTTTTTTGTCACTCAGTTATTGTAGTATCAAAGATACATAAAAACAATAGGAACCGTGACCAACAATTTTTCATGGAGGTTGGATCTTGTTTGTCTAAGTTTCTGTCCAGAATAAGCTGCCAGTGATAAAATGCCTGTTTTGTTTTGTTTTGTGGACAAAATGGTATACTGTGTACTTTCATTATTATTAACTATTAATAATTATTGATCATAACATGAAAAGCATCACAATTCAATATGCAATTATTTGTAATTATGGTGATGTGATTACTATTGTCAAAATTTGATCTTAAATGTTTTTAAAACTTTAGAATTACAAGTGTAATCCAATAGGAAAGGAAAAAAGGAGCAAGTTTTTGTGTAAAGGCCAGTTAGTTAACGGCAAAGGCCATTTGTCTTTTGCACGCAGCATAAATAGTGACACCCCAAACACACACATATCTAACTTCTCTCGCCCCATTAGCAGTAGAATGCAGAGGGCTGGCATTCCCTCCTCCCCTGTCCAGTCCCCTCCTTAATGCTATGGCCAGACTT
>NW_015521583.1:0-2013 GCF_001515645.1 Sinocyclocheilus grahami | reverse complement strand
GGTTTTGATCTCCGATGGGCAAGCTTCTTTTGCTATGTTTAACTATGGAGAGATCAACTGGAGCACAGGCACGGCTAGTGGAGGAGACCCTCTTACGGGCCTGGGAGGAACCACAGCACAGGTAATCTCAGAAATCTCACCTTGTGATATAACTGTTGTATATATGTGATATAACTCTTTATCATTCTCTGCTATGATTACCCTCTCTAGGCAGGTTTTAATGGTGGAGATGTCAGCCATTTCTTGAACCTTCCCGGATCACGATCGAACGAAGTGGTCAACATTGAACAGACCACTAATGTTAACGTGCCTGGACGGTGGTTCTTCCGCATTGATGCCGACCAGATAGACCCAGCAAATGGCTGCAGCTACAATGGTACAAAAAAACTATATAATTATATAATGTTTTCATGGTATTTGATACATTAAATTAATATTTTACTTATATCTTAAATGTGTGCTCCTTGTTTTTTATGTACACCATGTACACTTTTTACTCAACATGTTCCCCTCATGCCTTATCTTACTCTCTCTTCTTTTTCGGTGTCTCTGCAATCTTTTTTTTCAGGGCGGTTTTACCGCCGTGGGGAGGTTTTTTGGTTATCAGACCAATGCACTCAGCGATGTAGATGTCTTGATCTGAATAATGAGGTCATCTGCCAAGAAACTCCATGTGGTCAGTTAGAGACCTGTGAACAGGTGGAGGGGGCTTACTACTGCCAGCCTACCCGTACCAGCACCTGTGTGGTGTTTGGAGACCCCCACTACCACACTTTTGATGGATTTCTATATCATTTCCAGGTACAGTATGGGGTTAAAAATCCCATTTCCATAAAACTGGTCAGTAATAGTTAGGGAATGTTTTTAGGGGAGCACTTTTGGCAGTCCTGGCTCACTCTATGCCAGAGGAAATGAAAAAAAATCCTGACTAACTCCAATAATAATGTGTGAACGGGTGACTTTTTCCTCCCCTGAAAGTTGCATTCAAAGTGCACTTGGCTCACTGAATGTGCATGATGCTTCTGGAAATAGTAAAGTCTGAAATTTCCAAAGAAACATAAAAAATGTAAGGATCATCATATTACACGCATTCAGTTCATAAGATATCCATTATCAGAGATTATGCCAGAAGCAAGTTTATCCTATAACAAAGCTGAGTATCATGCTGATCACTTTGTTTTTATTTTTTGCTTTGCTCTGTATAGAACTGTAGGCTAAAAGTATGTGATTTCCTTGATCTCCCATCCAGGGTACTTGCTCATACCTGTTGGCTCGTCCATGCTGGGAAATGCCTGGTTTGCCCTTCTTCAGTGTGGAGGCCAAGAATGAGAACCGTGGTGTGACCACTGTGTCCTGGCTACGGGATGTCACAGTAGAGGTGTACAACCACCGTGTCACACTACCCAAAGGGACTCTGGGAACTGTGCAGGTCAGCTTTCGTCAAGTTTCAGTCCTTTAAATATGAAGCTGTTACTCCTACTAAATTGATCAACTGTGCAATCAGTATGAATAGCAGCCTAGTAGATTAAATTGTTCTTGCAGGACACAGGCAATATAACCTTTCTCAATGTCTTTCACTTTGTGTTTCTGTTGTTACAGGTGGATGGCCTGATAAAGACTCTCCCTGTTCAACTTCAACTAGGCGCAGTCAAGGTATACCAATCTGGCGTTGCTGTCGCTTTGGAAACAGACTTTGGTCTTTTGGTGACCTATGACGGATTGCACTACGCCTCCATCTCCCTCCCCAGCTCTTATTTCAACAACACTTGTGGTCTGTGTGGTAACTACAACGATGACCCCGCCGATGATCCCGTGTTGCCAGATGGCTCTTTGGCAGAGAGCGTAGTGGAACTGGGTGGTAGCTGGCGAGCTGAGGACACAGATTTTCGTTGTACAGATGGCTGTGCCCAGAACTGTAGCATGTGTGAACCGGCAGCCGAAGTGTTCTACTTTCGCTCAGACTACTGCGGGCTGATCAATAAGACTGATGGGCCTTTCAGAGACTGCAGAGCT
>NW_015521582.1:0-2015 GCF_001515645.1 Sinocyclocheilus grahami | reverse complement strand
TTTTTTAAAGGTACAAAGGAGATTGTATGTGGTGTGGATGAAGAGACCGGAGACATTTTCTTGAACTTTGAAGCTTGTGAAATTTCTGAGACCTCGAAGTTCACATGGTCAAAGTCCTACAAAGGAATCACTGAATCAAGCAGGGTCTCCATCACGTCCTCTGGAAGAAAGTATGTCTGATCTGTGTGGATTTTGTCATTTATTCAACCCAATCTCATGAGAATTTAAAAGTATCGTAGAAGTTATTGATTCTGTATGAATTTGTACAATCTGACTCAATCTGATATGAAAACATTTGTGGGTAAAACGTCACCACCAAGGTCCACCCCTAAATATAACCCTAAGGGGTGCGTCAACAGATTGCACAAAAATGTACAAATGAGATTCATACGCAATTGCAACCAGTTTATCAAATCGTAAAATACTTACAAATTGTCATGATACTATGTTGTGTATATTACTACAGCATCATTACATATTGAAGTTCTGTAGCAAAGTGGTATAAATTTACAAGTTGCAATGTGTTCTGTCAAGCTCGAAGCTGACATTTGTAAACGCTGAGAAGGAAGATTTGGGCATCTACTCTGTCGCGGTGACCGATACAGACGGAGTTTCATCCAGTTACTCCGTCAAGGAAGAAGGTAAGATATTGGGTTTAAATATCTCTTTCTTTATGGACTTTAAGTTCAATTAACATGATACCTGTTTTCTTTTACAGAGCTCAAGAAAATGCTTGAGCTGAGTTTCAACATCAAACATCCCAGTGAGTTGCCTGTGGATTGCTCATGAATGATTTTGGTTGCCATTTCATGAGAATCTAGATCATCTAAGAATGATTTGGTGTTTAAATACATTACTTTTTACTTTTATATCAGTTGTTCCACTGAAGACGGAGCTGAACTATGAGATTCTGGAGAAGGGTCACGTGCGTTTCTGGGTGCAGGCTATGAAGTTGTCCTCCTCTGTCAACTACAGGTTCATCGTCAATGATAAAGCCATCACGAGTGCTGAGGTACAGACCAGCACTTCACTCAGTGTTTCCCAAAAACCTTTAAACCATTTTTTTTAAATTTAGGAAAAAAATAAGCAATTATTATTATTGTTATTATTATTAGTAGTAGTAATATTATTTATAATAATAATAATATATTTACAAATAATAACTAAAATTAGCCAGTTATTATTTATTTTTATGTAAAAATAAATTAAAATAAATATTAATAATAATCATAATAATAATAATAATTATTATTATTATATATTTTAGTCACAGTTAAACCCCTTGATAAAACGATTTAAAATAATTTTACTGTGTGTTTAGGGTTACAAAATCAGCCATGATGCTTCTACTGGAATCATCCAGATGACTATTGAGCACTTCACCAAGGCCAATGAAGGCACTTACACCATTCAGATCCACGATGGCAAGGCCAAGAGCCAAAGCTCACTGGTTCTTGTGGGAGACGGTAAGGGCTTAACTGTGTATAAAAGTAAACGTCCAGTCACAGTGCAGTTTTGGAATAAGTACAGAAATATAAAACCTCAACCTGAGCACATGTTCTTTGTATTTTTCTAATCTTAGCATTCAAAGGTGCTCTGAAGGAAGCTGAGTTCCAGAGAAAAGAGCACATCAGAAAACAAGGTTTGTGAAGCAACATAAATACCACAAAAATGGCAAACTTGTACTCCATATTCTCAGTATTGCTTGTACTATGTGGTCAGTTTTCATTTATTAATCAGTGACATTATTCTGGTTCTCTCAGGTCCTCACTTCTCAGAGTACCTGTCTTTCCATGTGACGGATGACTGCACATTGATGCTAGTCTGCAAGGTAAATGCAACCCAGCAATTTAAGGACTGTTTAACATTGATACCAGAGTCTCTTATCATTATCCTTGCCACATGTTTACACTGTAGCTGGCCAATGTGAAGAAAGAGACAGCATTTACCTGGTTTAAAGATGATGAAGAAATTCCTGTTGATGTTCCACCAAACCCAATGTCTGGATCTTGCTC
>NW_015521581.1:0-2015 GCF_001515645.1 Sinocyclocheilus grahami | reverse complement strand
TACGTCTAAATGTACTGACAGACATTTATGGTAAACTACAATATATCTCAATGTCATGATGAATTTAGTACATTTAAAATATATTAAATTTACAATTGATATGTAATATCAAATAACAACGATTTATTATGTACTTCAATGTAATTTTTTTAATTTGACATTATTACAAAATACACTTTTTAAAAGTGTACTTAAGTGTGTTATGAAACATAGCCATAAAGGTGTGCTCTGTTTAAGTACACTTAATCTGCAAGTACAGTTTTTATTATTATTTATTTATTTAAAAAATTGGCTACTAAAAAAAAAGTATACTACAAGTGCACATTAAATACAATTAAGCACACCACTTCTTCACAAGGCTTTGTTGTGTTGCTTTTATTTTATGTTTATTTTTATGTCAATAATAAAATGCTTAATTTGAAACAGTGAAATATAGCCTACACCGGTGACCACTATGCCCTGCAGTTCTAAAAATAAACGGTACAATCAAATATATGTATTACAATATATAATTGGATGGGAAAATGAATGAATGAATGAATGAATTTTTATCCAAAGAATTTTACAGTCTGATATCATCTGACAATCTTTTTACATTCCATGAGGAAAACATATTTTCTACTTCTTTAGAAAAGACCTATGTGCTGCTGCTTTAAAGAAGCCAGAAATCAATACACTAGTGTAGGGAAGAGGATTAGGGCTAAGCAATCAGTAGTGGTGTTGGTTGGAGAGTAATGCGCAGGGATGGAGCGTGTGATGTGATCGACTAGGGTTCAAAACCATCTTTAGCCGAATTCCATTTTTTTTCTCAAAACACACTGACTTTTTTCTCGTAATTAAATGAGTTTATTCTCAACATTTTGTTTAGACTTTTTTCTCAAAATGTAACAACTTTTTTTTCTCGTAATTTAATGACTTTATTCTCAACATACCTCAACTTTTTTTCTCGAAATTTAACGAGTTTTATCTTGAAACGTAACTTTATTCTTGAAATTTAATGAGATTAAACGACTTTAATCTCAAAATGGTTTTATGTTTTTATTATTGCTTGGCCATAATCCTCTTCCATACAAGTGGTTCTCAATGTCTTTTATTTGTATTATATTTATTAAATTTTTTTTTTGGGCACATCCCCCTCTGAAACATTTTTTGTGTCCCCAATCCCCTTCAGCCTAATTTTCAGTATAAGAATATGTTTGCTAAGCACAGTGGCAGTGACGGCACTCAACATCATAGAAGGAGAAGGTGGTGAAGGAAAGAAAACAGCACACATACCACATTGGTTTTCATGTGAAACCTTAAGTCTTCTAACCTCCATAGTATCCATAATGATCTCAAGAGTTCTTTTCTAAACCTAAAGTTACAGGGAACCGTTGAAAAACTCTTATTTTTAAGTAAAAATGTAAGTCGACAACTCACAGAGGAAAACACTTTTAAGATGGTGCTGTCAGCAAATTGTTACCTGATAATCTGTTTGGGGAGTAAAGGAGTGCGCTATGAAACATAAAAGTTGTATCAATGCATATCATGCTGAGAGAAGAGACACGCAATGAGGATGGAGGAAAACACAGCTCCTTCTAACGATCAGCCAGACACTATTAAAGGTCATGTGTGGTTGTGGCCCGGTGGGAAAAAAACATTGCTGACCTTTGCCACCTCAGCTGAAGGGCTGCTGAAATGGTATTTGGCATGTCAGTGGAGTGTGCATTTCCATCCAGACACACATCCACTCAGCTATTCACATCAAAACACTAATTTTCACTCTCTGTTCTCACACAGGTTTTACCGAACCTTCATGCTGAGCACACACACACACACACCAGTGATCAGGCAAATCGATGGCTAGTAATTGGGCCACATGGAGCTCTGAACACACACACATGCAGTGCCCAGCAGTGTGAAATGAAACAAATGAGAGGTCAGCAGAGAAGCAGATGACCCTTAGAATGCAGAGGTCAGGGGTCAGCGCTTCTGGCATGTCCCACCTCTCTCTCATCCGCCCGCATTTAAAAAAA
>NW_015521580.1:0-2016 GCF_001515645.1 Sinocyclocheilus grahami | reverse complement strand
ACAATTAAAGTGGCTGCATTTGTTTTTGCTAAATGTCAGTGGAAATTGGGTACAAATGCATGAGTGTTGGAATTTTTTGATTTTGATTAAATTAAATAATCCAAGTTTCAACACAACAACAAACATATTTTTTAAGACAAATATGTGCACTATATGTCCATGTAATTACCCCTATATAGGATTAATTATGTTTGCACTCGTATATTTGATCAAACAAATTGGGTCACTTGTGTAGCCCATTTTGAGCCCATGCACACATTTCCCATTAATAACCCAACTAGGAACCACATGGGGAGCCCACCTGGGTTCACCCATGTGGGTCCTAGCTGGGTCACCCAAGTGGGCCCCAGATAAGATGCCCATATTGAGCCCATGCCAACTCTGCACCTCAGTAGCCCATGTGGGTCCCACATTGGCCCTGTCCAAAATGGAACACTTCATGTGCACTTGCGGACTTATGGACTTACAATGGCCGCCTTGTGTGCATGTCCGTTAAGTCCACGAGACCGTAGGGTGTCCCATTTGTCATTTTAGTGTTCAGAAGGGTGCTCGCGAGCGCCCCCTTTGCGGCCATTATGCACCCTCCATCCGGACTTCTGCCGAGCCCGCACTGGTGCGAGCTCCACAGCAGACTTCTACCTGACATTCAAAGCGGCATTACGTCATGAAAGTGCAAACTCAGAGGAAGACCGCAAGGGTTTAGGGTGCCACTTGGGACAGAGCCATTAAAGTGTTTGCTGGGCTTGATGTTGTTGGCTCCCATCTTATGATCATGTTAAATCACTGTTTAGAAACTGGCATTATACCTGATCTGCTAAAACATGCAACAGTTCACCATTTGCTTAAAAAACTAAACTTAGACCCCACACTGTTAGGTAATTTTAGACCAATCTCCAACCTGTCTTTTATTGCAAAGATATTGTAGAAAACAGCTCTCCAACAATTGCAAAGTTTTCTAGCAGATCTGGTTTTAGAAAACATCATTCTACTGAGACTGCTTTGTTTAAGGTTTTTTATGATGTACTAATAACATGTGATTCTGGTGAAAATGCTGTTCTTGTGCTTTTAGATTTAATGGCTGTTTTTGATACAGTAGATCATACTGTTCTTATTGCCCATTTGGAACATTGTGTAGGCATTACAGGCAGTGTATGGAGTGGTTTAAATCGTATTTTTCCAACAGAAGCTTCCCAGTTAAGACTGGAGAGTATACCTCTAGTAATGCTGTATTATCATGTGGGGTTCCTCAGGGCTCCATCTTCTCTTTACATGCTGCCACTTGGTTCTATTATTAGAAAACATGGGCTGTCATTCCATTGTTACGCTGATGACACACAAATGTATCTGCCCCTCAAACAAAATTCAGATGGTTTGCATAACCTCTTGGCATGTTTGACTGATGTAAAGGCATGACTTTCTTCAAACTTTCTGAATTTCAATGAGAGTAAAACAGAAATTATTATATTTGGACCCTCCGATTCCTCTGTTACTCTTAAAGTAAATTTGGGTGGGCTGTCTTCGGCCGTGAAACCGTGGGTGAAAAATTTGGGCGTTGTGTTTGATGAATCTTTGAAATTCGACAAGCAGATTAATTATGCTCCAGCTTGACTTTTATCAAAAATAAAGACTTTTCTTTCTTTTAGAAATTTTGAAAAAGTAACCCATGCCTTTATTTGTTCAAGGTTGTTGGGATTAGTCATTCAGCTATGTCCCGATTACAATTAGTCCAAAATGCAAAACTTTTAACGGGTGCTCATAAATGGGATCATATTACTCCTGTCTTACGTTCATTACACTGGTTGCCGGTGTGCAACAGAATGGATTTAAAAATTGTACTTTTTGTTTATGCATCATTAAATGGTATGGCACCATCCTACCTTTCTGTCCTACTGACTGAGCAGCATTCAACCAGATCACTCAGCTCATTAAATCAGAGACTCTTGTCGATTCCCAAGTCAAGGTTGAAATGTAGGAGTGACCCTGCTTTTTCTGTAGCTACCCCCAGACTTTGGAATG
>NW_015521579.1:0-2018 GCF_001515645.1 Sinocyclocheilus grahami | reverse complement strand
TACATAAACAACCGACAAATTGACTTTGCCCCTGTTTTTCCAACCTTTAATGATGTTTTTCACCCTCCCCGGCATTACCAGAGATGAGAGTAATTCATTCCAGGACCTGCAGTAATAAGGTGTTCCTAGTATATCTCTCCATTTCGGTGAATCGCAGCGGAAATAAGAGAAACTATTGTGGGGGGACAGAAGTGAACTTAATAGAGGAAACCATCTAGACGTTACAGTCATTTTAATGTACTTACGTCTGCCTAAAATCATCCCTTGAGCAGCACACTGCTACAAGTCACAGAGTATTAGTCCTGTCAGCAGAGGCTTTGAGAGTTATTTACTGAAAAGGTAGCTGCTCACTTAGTGTCGCATAATGTTCTGGCCCAAGGAAAGAGCGACTAGCGAGCAAACAGAACTGAAATGTTTGATCTCATGAAATCGATATCACAATTATGTCAGGTAAACCAACAGCAGTTGGGTGCAAGACCCACTTAACTCCGATTTTTTTGTAAGGTTTTACCTCGATAGCCAAGTGACATCACTGAAACCTTGCATTTACACTTTCTTGTGGTCTTATAATATACATAACATTGCTGTAAACTTGGCAGTAATGACAAATGGCAAAGACGCGGTTCTCAGCCGCTATTGTAAGGCACCATAAACAGGATGGAGGTTGTATTCCGGCTCGTCTCTGCCTTTTAATATCTATTCAGCACCACATATTTATTTTATTTGTCAATTATGGGTTCAGGGACAGTGAAATGAAGTGCTTAGACGGCCTTATAAGCTTACTCGCCGCCCCAAATTTGGCTTTGTTTCAACACAACCTTTGCCAATAACAAAGTAGAAGCCAATCAAAGCAAATAGCCCAGTGGATCTTTACCGTATAATTGGGATACATGTAATCATTAACCTTGGCGCAGAGCAAGGAAGTTAATGAATCAAATCAATACCTCTCTCTTCTGATCCATAATTATTTGAAAAGAGATGAAAAATTAAACAGGCCCGGCCTATGAGGTTATCATGCCATGCAATTAGCTCGCCGGAGGGAGATTACGTTACCTAGATACCAACGGGAGAAGTGTAATTTCTCTTTCAGATGAGAGTTTTTTAATGAAGAGTGCAATTACCTAAATAGGTCAGCAAAAGACATGGAAGCAGTTTTCATCCCTACCTGTGAGGGAGAGATTTAGAGACGGAAAAAGAGAAAAAGAGGGGGGCTTTCCACTGGATGGGTGTTGAAACACACGCACACACTCGCGCATACCTATCCCCAACTATTTGGATCAGATGTCTACAAGAGCTGCTCATTATCTTCCCAGACACTGCAATACACAACAACAACAACAACAATGATAAAATTCATTATCTAGCATATATTTATATACAATAAACACATTTTCTATTTATTATGTCAGTGTGGCATGCATGTCTCTTAGAAGAATCAGAACAAAAGATTCTTCTGAATATTTTTGTTTATATTATATTTATTTTGTGATGTTTCCTTTATAATCAGCCAGCGGAGAGGTTTTGTTTAAGCATCTTACGTTTCAAAATATGACTATTTTTGAAACTAGAGATGCATTTTAAATGCGTTGTTTATTCTGAATTAGTTTTTTGAAAAATGACTCTGTGGCTATGGCTGTTGTCCATTCCCTCTCTGTCCACCTCAGTGTACAGTAACAGAGGAAGGGCATGGACGTGTTGGCTTTTCTGGACGACTTGGATCCTCTGGGATATCTGCTTTGATTAGCTAGGAACACAAGCACACTGGTCTAAACTAGGCCAGGCACTGGTAAAGTAAGCTAGTGATGATGTCCTCTACCTGTACTGTTCCAAAACAACACACTCAGCACTCTGACATCACAGAGTGGATCAGACTGAGTTGAATTTGCAGACTTTTAATTAATGAGACATGAATTATACATATATATATATATATATATATACCATAGAAATGGTAAATGATTGTCACTGTATGCAGTGCAAAAAGAAACAAGTATAACAGGAGAAGAACTATCAAGTAT
>NW_015521578.1:0-2018 GCF_001515645.1 Sinocyclocheilus grahami | reverse complement strand
TGATTTTTCTGTTAAAATGTGTGATTGATTGCTATTTAAAATGCCGTTTAAAAAAATCTTGAGGTTTGCGGTGTGTAGGGCTGCACAATTTGGCCAAATATTTTGTGATTATCTATCATAAATTTTTTATACATATAATTATTGCTACTTCTACTAAAAAATTAATATTAAACAAATTTAGAAATATTACAATTTAATACTACTTTAAAATAAAAATTAAGAAATGTTTTGTAGTACAACTAAAAGTATTGTCCAAACCCTAAAATAATGTGATTTGAAACATTTTTTAATTGAATTTTACTGTATTTTTTTAACATTCAACGCAACACTGACAGCACCAGGTGCAATGCATCAGCTAAAGATGTCTTTCTGCATGTGTAGTTTAACAGATAATTAAAATTTTTAGATTCTGACATTAATTGTCTAGTCTGTGAATGTGTTAGAAAAGCCCAGCTTTAATGGCTGTAGTACCGGAAATTAATTTGGACATTCAGATACTGTTACACATTATAGCATGTTAAACACTCTCTCAGAGACGTTATGTCTCTAATTTATTCCCTTTGTCACCACCACTAAAATCATAAATCTAGATAAGCTCACTATTCAAGCTCAATCAAAAAGCAGACTAGTTGACCATCCTAATCCTTCCCTAGTAAAGTAGGCCAAGAATCACATGATTTTTTACATTTGTATATAGCGTTCTCAAATGTTATAAAGACACAAACAGCCCCAGACAGTAAGCTGTACTGTATGTACACAGCTTTGTTGTTAATTGTGTGTACTTAAGGTCATGGAGGCATGTCCGGTCATGCCCGGCCTTGTCAGATTTCCTGTGATCTCGGCTTATCTCAGGTTAGTACGGCTATCAGTACATAGTAACCGTCTGCCCGTGGTGCCAGGCTACAGACCTTATTCAAATACACGCCATATACTGGAGATTTATTATGATGGTGTGCAGAAATGAAAGCATATGCATTTCAATTCGTTTAGAAAGTTCTCGCTTCAAAGAAGTGAATTCGTTATGAGCTAAAAATGTTTTTTACTAAATGCTAGTTGAGAGAAAGAATCAGACTAACAACATAGATGTGCGATGTATTTTTTTACGATTTCACTACAATTTTACGGTTTCCTAATTGGGCCGTTTGTCTTTGTTTAGCATTTCCACCGTTCGCTCGACTAGTTTTATTACGTGCTGTATTGTTTTATTATCCATCTCACTGTCAGCTTTAATTTCAGATATATTGGGGGTTGTTTGACCTGTTCTTTTGTTACTGCCTTAGTCACTTCCGTATGTCAAACCATGGCTTAACTCTTAAGATAACGTCGAATTCTGGTCTTTCATGTGCTACTCTCTTTCTCTTTCTCGCTCTCTCTCTCTCATTCATATACGCTCAACTTTGACCTCTAGTTCCAAAGAAGGCACCTTTTTATGGCCGAGTATATTTTACCTTTGAAAGATTTATATTCCACATTCCTGTTTCCAGGGAGTCTGTATTTGTGATGCTTCGTCGTGAGGTAAAAACACCCAAAACAACCCTTCAGAAACAGGTATTTAGCACCATGATTTAAGAGCAACGTTTTCAGCAGCGAGCCCTTCCGACCAGCCCGTGCACAGCAAATGTATATTTGCTCGAAGTATCCAGGGAAGTCTTGAGTTGGGAAATCCGCAACGTATAATTACCTGCCAGCACCCTTTCATTAATACCAGCGCTGGAATTTGGCCAATCTTAATTGTTTATGTGATGTCAGTCAAGTCTTTGTGCTGAAAATCTTGCACACCCCTCGCATTTTTAACGCTCTGGAAACCTTATATTTACTGAAGGCACTTTAAGGACTGGAAACAATGGAGCATCTGTGCTGGGATCCCAGCGTTTAGGAAAAGTACTCGTGCTCCACAAAGGCCACGCTGTGTGATGGTTCAAGAGGATGTCGCCCCGGGCCAGTCAGAGAAGTTCGGCCTTTTCCGACCTCTGGATCAGTGTTTCCCAGTCCTGTTCCAACACTACACATTTTGGATC
>NW_015521577.1:0-2019 GCF_001515645.1 Sinocyclocheilus grahami | reverse complement strand
CCTAGGAAAACCCGTCGGATGTCGCACTGGGACATAGCTTGATTTAAAAAATATTTTTGTCAGAATTGAGTTTATTAAATTATTATTCTGTAACATTTTTGTAACGGAAGAGGTCTGACACAACAGGTTAGTATATATAAAACTGGTTTATTTGGTCACAGAGAGTACAGGGGTAGGGTCCAGAGGATGGGATGGTGAGTGAGTCGTTTGTAGAATCGTTCAAAGGATATGATGCGTGGGGTAATCTGAGTCTTTGGCTTTACAGGAGCTGGGATGCAGGCATGAGGAGCACACACCTCAGCAATCCGGGAACTAGGAGGAACAGAAGACACTTGGAGACGAGGAGGCACACAGGAGATAAGTAATGCAGGAAGTATTCAAATGGGAGTAGTAGCAAAGTCATTGAGTCCTCTACGTGTAAATGAGACTGGACAATGAGGGTGTCTGAGGTGTGTGCTTTTATGCAGGCTGGTTGATGAGGTGCTCGATTAGTGACAGGTGCAGGTGCTCAGAACTCAGGTGAGAGGGATCGTTGTGATTGCGTGGTGGTGGAGCCTGGCCGATCTGTTACAGTTGTCTATCAACACTGAAAATATCTTGGCAAAATTCACTTGTTTAGTGCAGAAAAAATAGTGATTTATTGTGGCAGAAAAGACTGTCTTTCTCTAGTTTGACAACACTAACGCACTGCGAAAGTGCTTTCCCTTAACAATACAAAGTACTACTATTACACTACCAAACTACCTATCAAAATAAACGATGTAACATAAATAATAAAGGTTTATCAATGCACATTTTCCGCCAGTCCTGTGTGAACTACGGCATGCAAAGTTTGGGGTAACGTTAGCTGAAGCAGTAATGAAGCAGTATAGCCATCATACCTGCACAATTTTCATATTAACACTATGCATTACTTTCATTAATTTCAAACTGTGACAGCGTAAAAATAAAACTACAAGTTACAGTTCTGAACTGTGTCTGGTTATGTATTAGAAATCCAGAACAGGAGAAGAATTGGAGATAGCCTACATTCTGTAATCTGTGATGTTTTATGAACAAATTTACACTTAATGTTCAGATGTTTGCAAGTGTTGTGTTTTCCTTGGGGTCATTTTGTATCTTTTACAACATACAGTGACTAAAATAAGTATTTTACCACAGTAAAGTGGCTTTTACTTGTGATACTTGACTGTTTTATTTTCATTGCCTCTCTAAACCAGTTTTTCTCAAAATTCTGTTCCTGAAAATCATGATGATCAGCCAACTTCAGATAGCCATAACTGTTACATTCTGGAAGTTGGCTTGAACCCAGCTTTTATATGGTCTCAAAACCTATAATAGGTAAGATTTCACCATGTAGTGGGTTTTCCTAGATTGCATCACAAATGACTTTCGTCCTGGAATGTATCATTTCATTTTCAGTTGTCTGGAACAATATGGAAGAATACGGCAGCGTTACAGAAAGATCTATGCCTTCTGTTTTAACAGGAAACCTGTCAATACTTGTCAGTGTTAAAAAATTTAAGAAAATCTAAGATTACGAGATTAAAGTCGTAATATTTAGACGGGAATAAGTCAAAATATTTCGAGAATAAAGTCAAAATTACGAGAGTAAAGCTGAAATGTTTTGAGAATAAAGTCAAAGTGTTTTGAGAATAAAGTTGTTTATTGTTTCCTAGCAATAATGAGATTTAAGTTATAATATTTTGAGAATATATTCTATATCCTATTGTACATGCAAATGGCCCGGACTGGGAGCACCAGGAAAAATTCCAAAGTATCAGCTTTCAAATTCTGTCAGTTTTATAGAGAAATGCAAACGATGTGTCTTACAATAATGTGTTTTTCACACTCTTTAATGTAGCATGGAAGATCGCTGTATTCGCCTCAGTTTAAGCAGCATGTGAATCAATCATCTTTCCGATTACAATGAGACTTGAGATTACCAGTATATATATGATATATATATATATATACTTACCGCTGTTGCGAATCATCATCAGAGTCGGGATCCATTTG
>NW_015521576.1:0-2019 GCF_001515645.1 Sinocyclocheilus grahami | reverse complement strand
AAAAAAATCCAATATAAGCCCCTGTGCGTTTCTTTACATGGGCAGCTTTCACTCTCAGTGTTAATCAAGGCTCACAGATCACAACAACTTTTATGACTGTGACTTTTTAATAATTGTTTATGTAAACTCAAACATGTACACTGCTGTTTAAAAGTTTGGAGTCAGTACTATTTAAAGAAAGACAATAATAATTTTATTCTGCATTAATTTGATCAAAAGTGGCAGTAAAGGCATGTATTCGATAACACTGATATCGAATCAGCATATTAGAATGATTTCTGAAGCATCATGTTATTGTTTTTACTAACTTTAGAAAAGGTCTTCTTAATTTTATAAAATGTATTTATAAAAAAACAAAAACATCTGGGTTTCCCTTGAACAATAAGCACATAAAAGTTCAAAAATCTAATTTAGTGTCTTCCAACGACAAGTGGACAGTAACACTACAGTACTGATTGATGTACGTAGTCATGCAATCAACAACCCTCAACATATATCAAACTCTCTTTAAGAGTGCTCTTACATCACTCTGCACACCTCTCTAGGGTCACGATGTCAAAAATCTATCAGTTTGAGAGTGATTCTTTCAGTAGATGAGTGAGTGATTGAGAAAAACAAGCCTTACTCTTTGATGTGTTTGCGGCAGGGCACAGAGTTTCTCATGCAGGTGCCTGTGAGGCGCTCCACATTCTCCACAATGACAAAAGGCTTCTCCTCTAGAGTTACAATGCTCAGGTGATTGTCGTCTGTCTCTGCATCACCAAAAGAGTTGAAGCGAGGCCACACAGGATATTTCAAAGTCAAACTCTGGTTCTCCCATTTGCCCATCTGGAAATGAATTGAAAAGAGGAGTGTCACATTCTTGCTCAATAGCTTACCGGCGTTATTATTTTAATTACAATATTGCCAACATATCAATGCACACAATAACAACAGTGACAGAAAAACAAGTTCTTCAAATTATTTCACAAATTTATAAGAGGTGTGCCTCTGTCCCAACCTCGCCAGTGTCACAGTAAGCACAGATTTGTTTTTCCTTTGGATGCCATGTTTGTCTGTGTCTGTCTTCTTTGGCTAGACTGTGATCACTAAGCCTGTATTTGCTGAAGATCCATCTCTGCTTTGTATCTTTTGCTGTCTCTCTCTCAGTCCCAGCGGGCAAGGTGTGAGGATAAAGCAATGCTTGAGAGCAAATCATATCAGATCAGCAGAGGCCAGGCAAACACATTCATCAAATAGTGCCACATAACATAGTCCCTGTGTCTGAATATGCAAAAGATACAGAAAAATAAAGTTGTGACATGAAAAAGATCAAATAAAATGTTCAAGTATATTTCTGCAGTATCTCGTTTAAAAATAAAATGTAAAAAGTTTAAAATAAATACATAAATAAATATAAATTAATAAAGACAGTGACAGGAAAAAGATAGATAAATACTACAAATACTACATATATTTACAGTAAAAAATAGATAGATAAATAAATAAATAAAACTAACCAAACAGTGCCACATAACACAGTCCCTGTGTCTGACCACGCATTAATACATAAAAATTAAAAAAGTGAGGGAAAAAATCTAGTTAAATAAAGATACCTGTAAATCTCAAAATATTAGGCTAAAGTATGCTTTAAAAAACGAATTAAATAAAATGTAATAAATAAACAAATAATAAAACTAAAATAAAGTATTTTACTTAAACAGTGCCACATACAGTCCTTGTGTCTGATTATGCACCAATTCATAAAAATAAAGACAGTGAGAATAAAAAGATCAAATAAAATAAAGATGCCGGTAAAACTGTATGCCTTTTATTAAAATGTAACTATAAATAAATAAATAAAATATAAAACAAAATTCAAATACATTAATCAAATACTGCCACACATACTTGGGTACATAGTTTGAAATTAATCAAGTTAAATTAATATGATGTTTGAATACTTCATTAAACAATAGGCCAGCAATTCCTGGATGATATATCCGGAACAGTGCCATTCTGATGAACAAGAAAAAAAAA
>NW_015521575.1:1134-2020 GCF_001515645.1 Sinocyclocheilus grahami | reverse complement strand
CATATACATAACATTATAATGAGAACACTATTATAATAAAACGTTTTTATTTTTTTAAATTTTATTTAAAACAAATTTTTAGAGTTTAGTTGCCGTGTTTCTGCTCGTTGTTGCGTGAAGAACGCATCCATAAAACTTGGGTAAAGTTGGTTTTATATTCGCACATTCGGACTTCAGCGTTCAATAACTTTGTTAATCTGCATTAAAAAAAGCCACTCTCGGTCAAGTATCACTGCCGACTATAATGAGCACATATCGGAACACAGTTTTCTGTCGAACTCGACGTTTTAAAGAAGCTGATAAACACGCTCACTCTATGGAGAGTCGTTAAGTCATCGCTTATCTGAGGGACTGTCTACAAATTACATGTTTCTATTGAGACAGCCTGCAACGATTACTGTCCATGGTACTAAAGTCATCAAAGAACAACTTCTTCGTTTCTTCTTCTTCTTCTTATATTTTTACGGTGGTTGGCATCCAGCGTATTGGTGCATTACCGCCACCTTCTGCTCCGGAGTGTGGATCAGAAAATAGGTTTACAGACTAAATCACCCATTCTCCCACCTTTATCCCGACACATACATACCTACACATGCACACCTTATCCCTGCCCTGCTTTATAATAACATTAATAACAACAACAACAACAACAATAATAATAACTTTTTTATTTTGTTTTTCTTCTTCTCTGTTTTTTATTGGCAGTTTGCAAACGAAGTGCACTACCGCCATCTACTGGACTGAGGTGTGAATTTTTTTAATATAAGCTACTGTGTGTTAACAGTGTTCGGGAAAGTTACTTTTAAAAGTAATGCATTACAATATTGCGTTACTCCATAAAAAAGTAACTAATTACGTTACTTAGTTACTTTTTATGTAAAGTAAT
>NW_015521575.1:0-537 GCF_001515645.1 Sinocyclocheilus grahami | reverse complement strand
GCGTTACTTTACTAGTTACTTGAAAAAAGTAATCTGATTACGTAACTCGAGTTACTTGTAATGCGTTACCCCCAACGCTGTGTGTTAATATATATATATATATATATATATATATATATATGTAACAACAACCTAAATCCTGTTTACAAGCTGAGTTTCTTTCAGAAAGTTCATGACAGTCTTAATTATAGAGTGTGTGCCAGGCAGACTCAATAGTTTTTTTTTAAACTCAATCCATTATTCGATGTCTTCTTTAGTTCTTTCCTTTTCTCAGAGTCTTTTCAAGTGTTACATGTTCTACAGTTTCCACTTCTGCACAGTGTATACATAATCCTGTCTGGTGTTTTCCTATTAATCTTAAGCAACTATTTAAACTTGAATGTTCTATTCTCACCCCGCCTCAGATTACTATACTTTTTAACTCACTTCTTTCTGAATGCTGTATAAATGTCTTCATCAAAGAAATTGACAACATAGGGGAGGTTTATTTGCACAAACTCTTAAATACATTTTAAATGGAAACAAATACTTTAAAAA
>NW_015521574.1:0-2022 GCF_001515645.1 Sinocyclocheilus grahami | reverse complement strand
TAAAGTTGTTACTACGTAAGATATTTTTTACTTCTGACTTACTACTTATTTTTGAAAAAAGCAATAAATGTTCTTACTATTTATTAAACATTTAAATGTTCTTACATTTTAACATGCAGATTAGTCATACTAAATAAGGTGTCAAAAACACCTTTATTATAATAAATTATGATAAAAAAATAACAAATTAAGCATGAATTATTGTAAATAAAGCTGACATATTTGAGATTTTCTTTGTCACACATTGTGTTTGGCTTTCATAACTTAATTATTCTGTATTTTGTTTTTTAAGAATATACTGTACTGTATGTGGTTTCAGTAGGAAAAAATCACAAACATAGCACTGCTATGGTCCCTGTGCAGATTTGAGTTAAACCTGTTTTCATCGGAGATGTGTGTATGTGTGTGTGGTGGTTTTGAATGCTTTTAGTGCTCCTCAAGTTTCTTGGCCACACAGACGTGCTTTAAACGAACATATGTGTGTGTGTGTGATGTGGAAATTTGTTTACGTGTGCCTCTGATGCTCTTCCATTTGTAGTTCCCCATCAAGTAACACCACAGCGACTTTAAGCACACCCACCTCTTTTGGTAATTTTGGTTTAAGTCTGACAGCTTTTCCCATCCATTCCAGACTACTGTTTTTACTAATATTTTTTCGACTAAGTGTGCAACCAAAGTGATACAACCTCTTTTAAGAGGTAAGACCCTCGGTTTATTAGTAAATCATGTTGCTGAAGAAAAACAAAATATTTATACTCAAACAGAAGACACAAATGTATCCTTTCCAGTATTTGATTTGCGTATAGTCTGGCCTTGTAACATCAAACAATTTTGCCTACGGGTGCTAGAAAGAAGGGCATACATTAGAGACATTAAAACGTTAATTTTCCTCAAAAGTTTGTTCTTCAAAAGCCATCAGTTTTACAGAACAGCACTTGTGTTTGTCTACAGCTGGTGCATTGCAACACAGCTCTAGTGTGAAAGACCCTCAGACTGCCATGCACTTCTAATCTAAAATTGGGAGTGAGTTTTCTCCTCCTCTCTTTTCTTTATAGTTAAACCTCTTCCTCCGGCTTCTCTCTCTCTCTTTCCATCGGATCTGAAGGAGCTTTTTTTGAGAACCTTTTAATAAATCAGAAACCTACTTTACACTTTTCAATTTCCAAATGCATCCCCAACCCTCACCTCTCACCGCCCCACTATAATTATTCCCATAAGAGAGCAGAGACTTGGGCACAGTGACGGTAAAGGGCCATAACTCGAAGGCCGTGCATTAAAAATGTCAGTTAGCAAATGAATCCTCATTATATTCTGCATAAAAGCATCACATCCATTTATCATACTTCTTGAAGAGGCTTTTCCCTTCCATTAATAATACAGCTCCAGTTTACAGTTTACAAATTGAGTGTACACTAAAATAATTCAAGTAATTTTAATGGGAAAAACTGTAAAAACTTATGGTGACAACAATTTACGTAATACTGTTTGGAACACTTATTGATGCATAATGCATACTGTTTCACACACTGTTGTTAAATCAAGAAGGAAATATGAACAGTATGAATAGTACAGTATGTAGTACACTAGCATTCCACTGTAAACACAGCCTATCTGTCTATGCAAGCTCACATAATGCATTTTTGGTTTGAGCTGGAAAGTATTATTAGCATTTAAGATCACCAATGACTGCATATAAACACTGGTTAATATGGAGACATATTGTGCATGCTACATATATTGCAACCAACATGTTGCATCAGTGTGTAAATGCCAGTGTCAAGAAACGTGTTTATTACTGATTTCATAACTGGCCATGTCACTGGAATACTGGGGATGTACTGTGGATTTCACAAGTGATTTAACAACCTACTATCATCGGAAAAACATGCATCTACATACATTTTTTGCGAAACTGTAAAAATTTACCTATACAAAGAATTCACTGCAGTTTCTAGTTGTAATGAACACTAGATGCAGTAAATCGTCTAGGTTACTTGTGTAACCCTCGTTCCCTGAAGGAGG
>NW_015521573.1:0-2023 GCF_001515645.1 Sinocyclocheilus grahami | reverse complement strand
TTTTCTGTCAAAAATGACCAAAGAGCACTAGATGGTTAAGTATTTACAGTGTAAAACCTCAGCCTACTAATAAACATTAATAATTGTTAACCCCAGCTAAATCGTGAGCAGTGCAAGGTGTGAAGCAAGATACCCCAGGATTCAGTTTACCTGGGGTTTAGAATCACGCAGAGTTAACTATTTCAAGTGTGAAAAACCTTATATTAGGAGTTCTGTAGAGTTTTGTGGAGTTTGCAACGGTGCATGTGTATGTGTTTGCACACAGGCTGTGGCTCTCTGTCGGTATTTGGAGAAGAACCGGGAACAGGTTGATCTGCTGGATAAAGCAGTGCTGGAACTTGCAGCGGGAACAGGACTGGTGTCCATAGTGGCAAGTTTACTGGGCACATTACATCTCTTTTTTTCTGTGTGCACTATGATGTTGAAGTTCAAAGGTCAATTTTTTGACTTTATTTGTTTGTAATTACTATTTATTTTCATTTACAAGTCTTTTACACCATTTTCACATCAAGGTGCCTGGGTCACGGCCACAGATCTGCCTAATGTCCAGTCAAATCTGAACTTTAACCTCTCGCGCAACACACCTCAGGAGGCGGCTCTGGTCTGGGGTCAGGATGGGAAACGTGACTTCCTGAACGCCGTCTACAATTATGACTATGTGCAGATGTGATATATCATCACAACTTTCTAGACGATCTACTGATCACCATGCAGTACTTCTGCAAGCCAGGAACCACCCTACTGTGGGCAAATAAGGTCAGGCTCTATATTTGTCCATGTTACCATTCATTTTAGCTAACATGCTTTTTAAGCTTTAACAAGCTTTATGTCTTTAGGTCTGAGGTAGCCTCTTTTATAAGACCCATTGGTTGTCATCATTTCATTTCCATCAGGTGCGATTTCAATCTGACCTGCGTTTCATTGAAAACTTCAAAAATGTTTTTAATGTCACATTGCTGGAAGAGATCCCACAAGAGGAGATAAGGATCTACCACTGCAATGAATTCAGCTCAAATGAGGGAGAACCAACATGATGTGTAGCAAGAATTGTTGAATGACATAGGAGATTCAATAAATGTCCAATAAATAAATCTAGCAGCCTCAACATTGAAGGGAAGGTGCTCCACCTGTTGGCCATCTGCAAAGTTACAAGGACTGATTGCGAGTGCTACTATTATAATGCAAAAATCAGGATCTCAAAAAATAGGATGACATTTTTATTTTATTTTTGGTTATTAAAAACTTTGGAAGCTCTTTTTTGCTTCAGAGTTAGTTTTTTCAGTAATCCAATCTTGTAGTTGTCCCCATTTATTATTTTTTAATTAAAAAAAAAGGATGAAATTCTATTGCATTTGCAACGTGTTGCAAAGTGATAATTTTCTTCCTAAATCTACACTACAGTTCCACAGCTTGTCGTCAGTAAGATTTTAATGAATTTATACTTTCATAATTATATCATTTGTTACAAAAGATTTATATTTCAAATAAATGCTGCTCTTTTGATTCATCAAAAATATTATAAAGAAGAAAAAATATTAAACAGCATGGCTGTTTTCAACATTGATAAGAATATTTCTCGAGCACCAAATCAGCATATTGGAATGATTTCTGAAGGATAATATGACACTGAAGACTGATTCTAATAACGAAGATTCTAAAAATATTTCACAGTATTACTGTTCCTACTTTTTTTTTTTAAATGCACCCTTGGTAAGCATTAAAAACCTTTTCAAAAACAAAAATCTAAATTTACTGACCTCAATTTTGAACAGTAGTGTATTTGACCAGATGGAATAAATAACATTTTAAAAAGATACATTCATCCTCAAGAAAAGTGTGACAAACAAAAAGACATACTAACACATTAGGCTGGTCTAAATGGTTACCAAGCGAAATAGACGAGCTCGTGGGAGACGTCACTCAGGGAATAAGATGACTTGTCTACAGCCTTTGCAAACAGCATAATAAAGAAAGAACGAGAGAAAGGAGAGTCCTGAAGAAGGGCTTGACTCTGGATCACACA
>NW_015521572.1:0-2023 GCF_001515645.1 Sinocyclocheilus grahami | reverse complement strand
GTAGACGACAGGAGTATTTGACATAATTTATTGACTTTCCCCCTTTATAACAGTGTTATTTTAGTATCATTGAGATACTAGTATTGCTTTTATTAATATTTAGAACTAATTTCTTTTTATATTTTGGTGTCATTTTAATTCGTTTTTTTTAATGTCTTTATAGATTTATGAATTATTTAATTAAAATATTTTTTTATTTTAATTATTATTATTTTTGTATTAATTTTATTTATTTATTTTTTATTTTATTTTATTTTATTTTAGTAGCAATGTTTTTTTTATGGTTTTAGTTGTAGTTAACTATAATAACCCTGCTTCATAAGTTGAGCCAAAGACTATTTATGGGACTTTCGAGCTTTAATCTTTGTCCTGTGATGTTTCGAAGCACAAAATCGCCTTTGTGCATTTGGAAAAAGTCGGTATAACCATTTAAAACCAAATTTAACTGGTTTTCCTTGGAATCCTTGGTTGAGACTGGTCAATCTGTTGTTCCCACATGCCAATAAACGTATTAAAGGCACCCACGTAAAGTCTCAGAACAAATTAAAGCAGATTTGAAGTCTCAGCGGCGCAAGGTAACATAACATGACGGATGTTTTCTGGAGAGTGTCAGTATTTGCCTGTGGAAAATGTTGAAATGTGGCTGAGAAGATTACAGTATATTGTTCTGAACAATCGAAACTTTCTTCCAAATCGTGTTTGTTTTTAATCACTCTGCGGAGAAAGACTAACAGCCCTGCGATGCCACAGGAACACAATGAGTTTGCTTTCACTTTGTTGTTTTTGAGAACATACAGGAGGAACGGCGTTCTCATGAGTTCTTCTGCACAGCTTTGTGAGCACTAACTGATTGTCAACAGCTCTAGCATCATCTAAGCAAGCATGGTAAGCTAGACCTTAATTAGCATGTGCTGACTCTTATATTCTTGTTAGTTGGTTGGAACAGATCTAAGATGGACAAAAGTATCAGTAATTTGGGAAACTTTTGGGTCATTGCTGTTATCCAGTACCATTTGAACTCCAGTCATCAGCCACCTTTCAGACTAGGGCTACACTATTAATCGAAACAAAACCGAAAATGCGATTTATTTTAGTGTGATTATGGGATAGTTCGTCCACAAATTAAAATTATGTTATTAATTACTCTCATTACGTTCCAAACCTGTAAGACCTTCATTTATTTTCAGAACACAAAGGAAGATATTTTTGATGAAATCAAAGAGCTTTCTTTTTTTTTTTCTGTCGTGGTGAATGTCCAGAGACTGACTGGAAGAGAAGAAATTTTTGTTTTCTTTGCACACAAATGTTCTCGTAACTTCATAAAATTGAGGTTAAACCACTGATGTCACAGATTATTTTACAGATGTTCTTACTGCCTTTCTGGGTCTTAATCGTGGTAGTTCCCTTGCTGTCTATGGAGCATCTGATTTTTTCAGATTTCATCAAAAATCTCTTAATTTGTGCTCTGAAGATGAACGAAGGTCTTATGGGTTTGAAATGACAAAGGTGTGTAATAAATGGGTGAACGATTTTTGGGTGAACTATCCTTTTAAACTCCATCTCTCCACATCTGCTTTGAGTATTGGTCGCCTTAACACGCATTTGGGATGCAACATGTGCCACTCATCTTCCTATACTTGTAATGAGAAAAGCGTACAATCCACAAAAGAGAAGCTTTCATTGGCTCCTTGTGGTTTTCTGTCAAAGTTTGTTGGTTGTTGATGGTTTAACGTTTGAAAATTGAGAAATGAAATGTAATTTTAAATGTAAATGCAATTTCTTAAATACTTATATTTTTTGCAGTGAGGTATTACAATGGTGTTATTTCTTATTAGTTTTTAGTAATTTTTAGATTTTTATATAATAAAAAATTATTAATATAGCATATATAATATAATCGCATATATATAATAATCACAACATTTTGGCCAAAATGTACTGCCCTACAAGCAAAGTCAAGTCACCTTTATTTAATTCACGCTGTTAACAATACAGATTGTGTCAAAGCAACTGAACAGCATTA
>NW_015521571.1:0-2023 GCF_001515645.1 Sinocyclocheilus grahami | reverse complement strand
AAGAACTGACTAATATCCCAAAATTGTATGTTTTTGCATGTGTTTCTTTTCCTTACCATAGGCTGTGGAGTGCCTGCCATTAAGCCAGTAATCACCGGCTACAACAAAATTGCTAATGGAGAGAATGCAGTGTCTGGTTCCTGGCCCTGGCAGGTCTCTCTCCGGGTAACTTTTACTAGCTTTAAGGGTCTTTATAATTTAATATCTAGAAGTTGAGATCCCATCATTTATATTTGATAATGTATGAACCAGCAATCCAATGGCTTCCATTTTTGCGGAGGATCCCTGCTCAACCAGTACTGGGTGGTCACTGCTGCTCACTGCCGTGTCCAGTAAGAACATCTGACTCTGTTTTCCTTTATAAACATACCCTGCCTGATTCTTTTCCGTGCTCCTATTTTCTACGTTTCCTGTTTATTCCTCCTACCCTAGGGCTGGATATCACTACACAGCAAAATCCCCTGAGTTAAATCAACTCTGCTCAGAGTGCATATTGTTCCAATCTACAGGGTGTTAAAGTAACACTGAAGCAGAGTTACCACTGTTTAGGATTATCTGGTAAGTTTTCATGTCTAAAAGCCTGAGGAGTAGTTGTTGATCTTCAGCATTGTTAACAGTGGGTTTTCTTTACTAATGCTCAATCATTACTTAATTAATCGCTTAATTATCCCATTAACTTTAACTCTGCTACAGTGTTACTTTAGCACTCTGTAGATTGGGACAATATGTACTCTGAGCAGAGTTAATTTAACTCGGGGGATTTTGTTGTGTATGTTATTCTTCGAGAGCATGACCGCGGCTCCAGCGCCAAGTCTGTTCAAGTCAAAAGCATCGCTAAGATATCAGCGCGGTTTGATGGTGTCCTGAGTATTTAAACCAGGCTGTTTAACACACCCAAATGGTGTTTCGACCAATTAGATGTCGTGTGCCCGGGGCGTTGTATATTACTCCTCCCCATTCATAAATCAACTGTTATCTCATCATTCACGTGATCTGCGTTTTTCCCGCTCTGGTAGAGTATACATTTTGGACATGATTTCTTATAATACGAATATGATACATTTGACCAAGTATTGATTGGAAGAAACGTTTCAAGCATGAATTCTTAAACTCACACATACCAAGCATGAATATGACCCCTTAAGCTCTTCAATAGTTATTAACAATACATACACAATAAATGATTAAGACATGATGGTTAAACATGTGGGTTAGATACATAATATGGAGTTATGCATAGCAATTATTAGCTGGTCACCAGTCCTTTTAGTGTCATTTAGGTGCATGGAAATGAAGTTTCTTTGGCATTCTGTGGACGTAAGGAGACCAGAGATTAAAATGTCTGTAAGGAATTTTAGTCTGTCTGTTCTTTGTCTTTAGTGGAGGAAGTCAATTTGAAGCTTGTGATCACTGTCACATGTTTCCATGTGGCGGTCACGCTGTGCATCTCTTTTGACCATTATTCTTGATAACTTGCCCCAAAATTGGACTTGTTAATGTGTTCTTTTGTGTTAATGTTGAAAACTGTTCGATGACAGGGGCTTAGGTTTAGGCTTGCTTCAGAGAGGCTGGGGTCCGATTTATGACATCCTGTTGTCAGGGGCCTCTGTGGAATTTTTGTGACTCCTCGTGCCTCAACTCGGTTCTGACCAAATCTTAGATTGTCTGATTCGGTCTGATATCCTACAGGAGCGTAACTTGGTCATTGATCGATTTCAGATGCTCACCTGATAATGCTTGATGAGATTCTCAGGATTTTCCATGAGGTAGACAATTAAGCATCAAATTACAACTTCTCTACGTTGTTCCACAGGGCTGGTCTGAAAAGTTAAACAAAATGCGGCTTGTTATGGTGCATACACACAAAATCACAACTATACAGTGACTTCATAGAGTTTGGGAATTAAGGCATTATTTGACCAACTCATCTTTAATGACGGTGAAACTGCTGATGGCAAATGAAGTTGGAAGCAAAATTAATTTTGAAAGAGAACAGAAAAATCTGCTCAGGTTCTGCTGCTAT
>NW_015521570.1:0-2024 GCF_001515645.1 Sinocyclocheilus grahami | reverse complement strand
CACAATTGGTGGCTAACTAAATACTTTTTTGCCCCACTGTATGTTTGAATAAATCTGTCAAGTTTTTATGAAAGCCACTATTTAAATGTTTATATTACAAATTGGAGTAAAACAAATTGGAGTAGAAATGTAATTATGTAATTGTAAAGTTGGTATTATAACTTTGTTTAGTGATGGTGCATGATAATCTGGGTGATCCAGTATTGTAATAGAAATTTAGCGTTAAGCCTTGACCCAGATGCGTTATTTTTTTTTTTTTTGGAGTGTCATTTCAGACTTCTACCAAGCTGTTTGAGGTCTTATTAACTTCCTCCCCCTGAAAATACATCAAGGTGAAATATTTATATGTGGCAGAACTTTTGTTTTTTACTTTAAATAATTTGCAAGACTTTGAAATTTCCTGTGATCTATTACTGGAGTGAGACTATATATGAATATTTATCCAAGATTCTGTCTATGATAAACAAACATGGTTGAGATCTCTTTCTCTAATTTAGAGTTAAAATATGAAACTTACCCAGATCTGAAATACTTGTGATTAAGACTTGTGTATAGAGTCACGAAAAGCAAAGATCGCATGTGTTTATTTTTCAGAAAGTACCAGTAACTTGCTTTCTCAGTATCTGATTCTTTCATTGCTTGTTTGTGAATACTTTAAACAATGACATCCAGATCTCTCTTTCTGTCTGCGCTGCATCAGTGATTCCAGCATGTGACAGTGCTGGTCATGAGTGACTCGGTGCTTCTATTCATTCAGTCTGTTATTGTGCGCAGTTTACAGTTCCATCATTTCAGTTTCAAAACAATTGTTTCAAGTGTAGTGCAACCTGTTCATTTTAGATCAAATTTAATTTTCAAGTTCAAATTATTTTTCTGGCTTTTGAAATTTGCAGACAGATAAATCTAATGGAAAAAGCCCTAAACATGTCTCTATAAATTTAATATTACATGATGTTAGAAACGGTGCGGCAGCATTGTTGCCTGTTAAAAGCACCAAAGTTATAAACTATATCTAAACAATAATTATAGCAGGAACCACATAGAAATGGCGTGAAAGCACAAACAAAAAGACTGATATTTTTATAGGCCTACAATAAAGTTTATTTTATTCCGTGCCTTTTACCAAGGATATAAAACTCGACACCTTTGTGACGTAACTTTTTTCTCTTTTTCTATAATGACAATAATTGAATGTACTGAAGGATCTGTGTGGGTGATTCAATGTGTCTTTTTGCCTCTGACATGTTTGTATGAGCGTGTGCAGGTGCACGTGAGCGCATGTACAGGATTGTTGCCGTATTGCAGAACATTGCATAACACTCTGTCAGAGATATTGATACACGACTCAGATTATCAAAGCTCTCTATCTCATCTGCATAAAGAAAAGACAGACAGATGAAAAAACTAAGATAAAAGAACGACTGATTTTGCTCTGGGTAGATGATAAGTACTTAAAATGACAAAGATACTGACAAGAGTGAAGGTTTGTGAATAGTGCATGTGCACATTTCATAAAGGTTGACTGCAGCTCAGTGTGTTTAATTAAAGATTAAATGTGTTTGCAACTTCTTTTCTTTTTTCTCTCTTAGTTATTTGATTTGATATTGTTCCCCTTTAATATGTTCCCTTCATAACAACTCTTTGAATATTGCACACATATACAGTAGTACTTCCGTGACCACTGTAAACTTTTCCACAAAAGTGCAATTTTACAAATGATATGAACTTGTATGAAATCAATTGTATGCACGTTTTAAATGTGAAGTGCATCATTCTAGAAAGAATAATAATGGTCAGTCCAACAAGTATAAATAAGAGCACAATTGTTATTGGCATAATTTGAAGCTGTTTCTGTAAGAGTGTTGCAGTGCTTAGGATTTGGGCGCCTAAAAAGGCTGTTAACGCCTCCTCAAAACATTGCAAAATCTTTGGGGAGATTGTGCAGGGAAAACTGGGTCAGCTGCTACTTGCGAGTATGTCAGTAGATTTGGGGTTTATTGTCATTCTTTCTTTTTTTATATATA
>NW_015521569.1:0-2025 GCF_001515645.1 Sinocyclocheilus grahami | reverse complement strand
CCTCTCCACCAGCGAATGTTGGAGAATGAGGTCTTAACTCTTTGGCGTTGGAAAGTTACGAGGAGGAGAGGTGCATTTGGTCATGACATGTTGGCTTGTCAACATCTGTGCCCTTGTGGTCTCATAACGCAGTTCAGCAGCTGTGGCGTTTAGTATAGGGACCCCCAGTGTTATACACAACAACGAAGTGAACGACAGAAAGGGAACGTCTCGGTTGCGTACGGTAACCCTCGTTCCCTGGTGGAGGGAACAGAGACATTGTGTCCCTTATGCCACAAATCTGAACTGCCTCTGAGTGGGTTGAAACGCTTCTCAACGACTCTTTTTCAGCATCTTCTGCATATTTGAACCCTTGCCAGCAGTGTCTGTATTTGAGATTCATAATAAAAAAATGTTGGTAACACTTCACTTAAAGCCTTTCCCAGAACAGTATGGTTATATCCTTATTTTTCCGAAAAGGCTGTAACTCAACAAAAACTGATACTCACAAAACCTGATACATGTGAAGTCCACTGTAAATAATAATACTTTCACACATGAAATGTCCTCTGTTTGAGGGCATCAGAATTAGTGTCCATTGATTTTAATGTGCGATTTAATCTTCTGTTTCCCTCAGATCAAGAAACAGCAGCAGGATGTCATGGGCTTCTTGGCAGCCAATAAGATTGAGTTTGAGGAATGTGACATCGCAGCTGATGAAGACAACAGGAAGTGGATGCGAGAACACGTCCCCGAGGATTTCCGACCGGAGACAGGGAACCCTTTACCTCCTCAGATCTTCAAGGAGGACAGATACTGTGGGGTTTGTACACATGATAGATATTATGTGCTGGGTAGTAGCTCACACACTACATGAAGCAAACATAATTGAATATTAAGTAATAATTAAAGCCAAACATATATATTTTTGTCCATATTAACTTTCAAGCTCCAAAAAGGACATAAAGGTAGCGTAAAATTAATCGATATTACTAGACTGGTACATTGTTTTCTGAAATAACACATTGATTTTGTATCATTAGGTCTTAAAAGTGTAACTTCTGTACAGGTATTTTTTACCAATATCATTTTAACTGGCGTCTGGTGTTTTGACTGATTCAAACCGACTCAAAGCCAGACCGTAAGATTTGAGCAGTGCTTTCTTTTGCTTCTGTGCTCCAGAACTATGAGGCGTTCTTCTGTGCCCGTGAGGACAATGCTGTGTATGCGTTTCTGGGCTTGACGGCGCCTCCAGGCTCAAAGGTAGGTGTCTGAGGGACATAAAGGCTCCTGTGTCCCGTGTGTTTCTACTCTTAAGAATGTAGTGCTAAAGTCCCGTCTGATGTTGCACACACATGCTCTAGTCCTTCTTCTGCTGTACTGAACAGCTTCTCACTGCAGATTTGAACTGATTCGATGGCTTTCTGTGTGTTTCTTCACAGGAAGCAGAAGCACTGTCTGAGAAAATGCAGATGTAATCTAGAGAAGCGGTTCTAGCAGAGCTGAAGAACTCCTGCACTTTCTGATGATTGAGTTTCTTTTCTTGTTGGTTCTTTTTTTTCTTTCTTTGCACCCATTAAATGATGTGATGAATTATTTGTCTACTCAAAAGTCCATCTTATTGATTGAACTGTTCAAACTGAAAAGAAAGCATGTCTGCAGTCGTCCAAATAGACGAGCAAACTTGATTTTAATTATATTTATTAATTCCTCTAATGTTTAAGCATGCAGTTTTTGTTATGTTTATGCATGAATATTCTTGATTATATATGCGGTTCAAGTTACATTTAATAAGTGCGCGCATATTCAGGGTTTCTGCAGGTCTTAAAAACTCTTAATTTTACCTTTCACAAATTAAAGCCTTAAAAGGTTTTAATTAGGAGCAGAAAGTCTTACATTCATAAAGGCAGGGTGTTAAATGCTTCATGCGCTGCAAAAAAGTATAATAAAAGTAACTGAATAATTGATACAAATATCTAAACATCCTTAAATTTACTTATGAAGTCTTGTTTGGGTAATCAACTTGTTTTTACTTTGAATGAAGTT
>NW_015521568.1:920-2025 GCF_001515645.1 Sinocyclocheilus grahami | reverse complement strand
TTCTTCTCTTATAAAAAATAATTTAGCTTTGAACCTTATTAAATGTGCCAGATCCAGCTAATTAAGTCCTTCAGGGTTATTTAACAACCACACATGTATGTGTGTTGGAGCAAAGTTGGAACCAGAGTTTTGCATCCCTAATTGGATGGAAGTAAATTAGGGAATCATGCAAAATACAGCTACCTTTAACACCAAAGTAGCTGCTCAGTGTCATTTTTAATGTTTGTGATCCTCTCTGTGAAAACCCAGCTAAAGTTATTTTGTTATTTGTTTTTGTTTCCGGCAAAGCGCATGTGCGACCAGCGTGTAAAAGTGCATGCATGGTGCTTCTCAATACTCAATTTGATGCTTCCTCGTTTCCTCGCTCCTCCGTCCTCGAGCCTGTGACCCAGAAACTGATCAAACTCAGACATCTTGAAGGACATCTCAATTCTCTGAGTGCACCACAAGGAGTGAGGAGGCTTTCTTTTATTTGGGCTGAACTGTTCTGGGACAGTGTTGTAAATACAACTTAACCACTGATTTCTAGTCGTGTCCTCTTTTGCAAGGCCAAACAAAGTAGTTTCGCTTTCACAACGAAACACACGGCGGCTAGAGTGAGCAGAGGCGGGTGGGTTTGACAACGGCACGGCCGGAGGGCTTGCGGCAACCACATGTGACGACCCCGGGCTGGACTCCGCTTCGTCCACGGTGAAAGCCGATCCGGCGATCCACAGCGCGAAGTTGATGTATTTCCTCAGCGACCAGCACGGATCAGCTCCAGGAAGCGGATATCGTCCAATTTTGGAAGGCCAAACAAAGTAGTTTTGCTTTCACAATGAAACACACAGCCCCTTCACAACATGGCGGCGGCAGCAACAACAATACTACAGCGATAATAAAAGTTACGCCTTCTGTCTTTGCGTGAATACTTGTGCGGCGTTATGCAAATCTTCCCACATCGTGACGTAGACATGTGGGGGCGTGTTAGAACGAGCCGTTTTAGGTAGGCGTGGTTGACTCTTAACTTTTATAAAGAATATCTCTTTGGATTTGAGACTTTAGTCTTTGCAACTTTACAGATCTTCTTTATGCACCAAGAGCTTGTAACACTCCAAAGAGAAAG
>NW_015521568.1:0-745 GCF_001515645.1 Sinocyclocheilus grahami | reverse complement strand
GGTTTTTTTGTAAATTTTTTTTTATGAAACAGGCCCCTGGCCTGGTTGCATGCTGGCCATCGTTTAATTGACCACTTTGAAGAAACCAGGTCAAGCCTCAAAACAAGAACCTCCAGTCACAATTAGCTTCACAAAGTGCTCTGTGGTGTGGCTCACTTATTTTAGTGAATGCATGTTTGACTAAAGACCAAATAAATTTTAAATTAGATATTTATAATTTTTTTACTGTGATATATTGTATTTAGTATATAGGTGTTATAAGTACTGTTTAAATGTATCCTATTGTTTTAATCCTCTGTGTGATCCTTTCTCAATCGTGTCAATAAATGAAGTTTGTAGTTTTATAAAATCATGTTATTTACTAATATTTATTTATTATAAAATTAGGGGTCTATCAAGTGGGGGTATGATACGACCCGTTCGTTTAAAGCCACAACATAAAAGAGGGATCAATCAACAGAATATAATCAATATATTCAGTGAATCCAAGAATAGGAGGCCGAACCTGATGATGCAATTAGCGCGACAACTTCAAAGCTCCTCAGGGAAAATGTCGAAAGGTGTCAGGTGGACAGTACAGCAAGAAGAGAAACTTATTGAGTTATGGAGGGAAAAGGAGTGTTTGTATGACGTGTCGTCACCGCTGTATCATGATAGGGCTAAAAAGGATGCGGCTTGGAGAGAGATCGCTCTGGAAATACAAATCAGAATCAGAATCAGAATCAGAATGAGTTTTTATTGCCAG
>NW_015521567.1:0-2026 GCF_001515645.1 Sinocyclocheilus grahami | reverse complement strand
ATTGGCCTGACAGTGACCTGAGAACAGAGAGAATGAGATTCATCTATGATGCCTGACATTTGTTAATAAGTAGATTTTGACATTTTTCTGAAAAAAATGCAAGTGGTGCTTGTTTGTGCAAAACTTGTGGGTGTCTGCTGAGATGTTAGGAGTGGTTTTCCACATGTTGCTAGGGTGTTCTTAGTAATGCTGGCCTACAATAAACACTAATTACAGTGAAGAGTTAACAAGTTCTGATCATGTGTTGTGTGGTTCTTTTTTAATATAGTAGTTTAATATAATCAGACCTTGTATTTTAAACACATTGTTCTGAGCTATTTAACGGAATCATTGATTATATGTGAAATTTACTTAGAAGAAGAAACTGTTTTTCTTTATTTTTCAGATTTCAGTACAGGTAGGCAAGGCAATTTTATAGGACTATGCCACCATTCATATACACTGGTAATTCAAACAGCTTTACAGTAATATGGACATATGGAAAAATTGCTGAGAAAGCAAACATCTGCATTTAATCCACAGATTTCGTTTCATTCATTGTTTAATTTCTAATTTAAACCCTTTTAATTAAAAACGCATGCACACACACTTTTTTCCATTTATTTTTAACCCTTTCAAAACATTTGGATTAATGTTTGGCTGTAGAATTTATAATAGAGTATTACCTTTATATAAAAACAGTAGAAGTCTATGATATGTCCTCATTAAGCTAACGTATGTGTGTTTGTACCCGGGGAGCAGCTGCATTCTCGGATGGTTTGAACTGGGGAGTCTCTACAGTGGCTTCCTCCCCAGAGTCCCCTGAACACATCCGGACACATGGTCTACAATAAACACAACCCACATAGGAACAAAAATTAAATATATATATATTAACGCTTTGCAAGACAAATTCCACAACTCAAACACATACTATTATAATATGCTTTTCAAATATGATCATGCAAAATGTGTTGATACTGAAAATGTAATTTTCTTATTCTGTATTATAGCTTGTTTTCCATTACTTGAGAAATAGACTTAATTTTTTTATCCTATTGGAATTTTTTTTGATTGACCTTGTTGAAATCATAAAGCTTAAATGTTATGCTTAAACTATTAAAATACTATTTGCAATTAAGAAAAAATAAACTTAATTCGAGATATATTAAAGACTTATCTTACACAAGTTTGCTTTACAATACTCATATTTTGAATCTTTTTAAAAATACCTATTTTTTTATTTATTTACAAAGGCACTCAAATCATTAAACAAATTGCTGAAATAAAAGACAATAATTTTTTGTTATTCAAACCTCATGAGGTCTGACAGTAATTCTGTTACTTTAGCATTAAACAAAAACACCAACATAGGTTATGATGTTTCCTCTTCTAATGCGATTTGTGGCCTTGACTCCGAGGAATATTACATTATAAAGCAGGTAGCAGACAGGAGAGATGTGTGGGTGTGAGATGTACATTATGGCAGCCCATAGAGGAGGGGACGGGATATTTGTACTGTGTGTTGGACGTCAGACCCATCGCTTGTGGACTGCCACCATGATAAGAACCCCTTAGCACACAAACACAAATGATGCCGTGATTATTTATGGCTGTACGGGGCTGCTTGATCTGTCAGCAACCGCTTTCCCAAGAACTCGCCATCTTCCATTTGTTCAAAAAGAAGGTGAATCACCTCAGTGTGATGACATCAAAGTTTCCTGAGTGAAGCCGGGCCATTAGTACTGCAAGGTCATTAGCCTCCGAGCCACTGTTGGTAAAATAGACAACCTAGAAAAGAAGAGCATCATGATATTACTGCTAAACCACAAAAGGCTATTTCCAATTGTTTGAGGTTGGTAATTTTTTCCCCATGTTTTTGAAAGAAGTCTTTTATGCTGCATTAATTTGATCTAAAATACAGCAAAACCATAATATTGTGGAGTATTATTACCATTTAAAATAACTGTTTTCTATTTTAATTTATTGATATTTTATATTTTAAAATATATTCATTTATTCGATGGCAAAACTGAATTTTCAGCAT